>NC_134959.1:18389916-18689916 GCF_965638725.1 Aptenodytes patagonicus | reverse complement strand
CATACACCATACAATCAATTTCAGGTTATCTAAACCTATCATTTTCAATTTCCTGATGACAAATGACCATGTCATTCTACTTATTTCCAGTCCAATCTGAAGAGGTATTCATTGTGAGATTCATACTTCATTAATAAAAAGATCTTGGCTAAACAAAATACTAATTTTTAGGCTATAAAATAGTGCTGTGCCTCAGATTGCAGAAGCAGGTTCGATCAGACTATGGCTTTAGCTTTGCATCATCAAACACTCAGGCTAGAAATGTAAGTCTTGAATGCAAAATGTATTCGCCAGCAAAATCTGTAGGGTTAGCTAAGATCAATTCAAGAACACAACTCCTAAAGTCTTTAAAAAGTTTCTATGACACCAGTGTGCGCAAAGACGATGTACATTTAAAAACACAGGTCATTCATTATTAGCAATGTTTATACTGTATATCATGCACTTATTTTATATATGTACAGATTATATGTCAAGCAGGGACAGGTCAACATCGCTTCAAAATTCTTTTAATGGGAAAGATACGGACACGTAAACTGAAAACATTATCCAAAGAAATGGAAGCATTAGAAACACAGGTATCCCATTATCAGTTTTCTAAAGTATATTATAATATGTTTCTAATGCGTTGAATCATTACATTCAATTTTTTCATGAGTGTATGGAAGAGACTATAAAAGTATAAAAAATATCTTCCAATTCCCTTTGCAAACCCATGAGGCAGTAAAGCACAGCTACTGCTTTAGCACCATTCAAAGCAAAAGAATTGCGGTCATTATGTACCTTCTGGGTAAAGGCACTACAAAAAGAGAAGGAAAATGGGAAACAAACTTTTTAAAAAAAAAATATTTCTATGTGGTGACAGGAAATAACTGTCCTTTCCTTCCCCAACTCAGAGCCAAGATTAGAATGGAAATGGGAGAGATGAGCTCTAGAGCTAGAAGTTTTGCTGTCAATGCAAGACACCTTTTGGCAGCATCCTCTTGCTCTCTGGGTTCTGACTAATAAGTTTTGAATGAGATGAAAGCTCCTCCATTAGCAATCAGTTCAACCAACAAGAGCAATTGACTATAGAAGAGAATTGCTTTGCCAATGGCATATTGCACATAAGCCGAGTGAAAACTCAAATCTCTGTGCCAGAGGAAATTTTCCATTGCTTTTTTTATATATTGCAATTTTTTTTAATCAAGTAATGCCCAAATAATTCCAAATTGCAATGTTCACTCTGATTTGTAGAACTGAGCTGAAACGCTTGGGTTTTAGTCAGCAAAATATTGAACTGTATTCTTCATGGTGACATATAGCTTGATGGGAGTTGCGGCAGGTGAGCCTGCCGTTCACACTCACACTATAGTCAACATCCCTTATGGGAGACTGCATCTCCCATAATTTATTCAGCAGTTGTTTAACTCCTACAGGCCATTACATGACTTTATCTTACAAAGTCCAAAATACATGAAAGATATACTGTTTTTGCCAAGAAGCTGAACAAACAGAACAAAATGGGAGTTTAATCTACACTTCTAGAAAACAGTTTCAAATCAAAGTGAAATGTTTTTGAAAAATCAGAAACCTTAACTACTGTACTTCAGATCAAACTCATACAAAATTAAATAGATTTTGTTTCAATAAAACAGAGATATTCACCATGGAAAGCTTTAGCTTTGTAAAAATTGCACTTTTTGGTGAAAAAGCATTTGACCTTAATTTTTATTAGCTCAAATAAACGTATCTCAGCAAAAATACGGTAAAATGAGAAAAGCTGGACACTGCTTTGATAATTCTTATAACTTATAAAAATTTCACAGTATTTGCTGCATCTTTATTAAATAAGAAATTCTTGGACTTGAATAACACATGAATCTTAACCTCTGCTTTAAAAAGGCTTTACTGTTCCAGATTGCAACGGAAATACAAACCCCACCTGCTCAAAAATAGAAGCTGAAAACACATCAGAAATGGCCTTTTAGAATCTAAAAATGTATGTTAATAATGATTGGGGGTGTGTGTGGGGGGCATCATCTTTATCTCACTTGTGAGATAAACTGATGTATATTTAACCTAAATTTATAAATATCTTTGTTTTTCTCCTGAGATTTTTTTTTAACTGTAAAACTGTTCTCCAAGTACTCCATAGGGTGCTGTAACAATCAGAAAGAATCAGAAAACAACCCTTATACTAGGCTAAAATGACTACAAATGATTCTCGACAAAGGCAAAACTTGTTATAGCCTTGGACAAGGAGAAGCAAGCAGATCAAGAAAAAGAACCCACTCATAGAGGCTGGTAGATAGCAACAGAAGACCTGTGAGCAATGGAAGGCTTGTCTGAACGGGGACTCCACTGCAAGGGGTAGGCAAAAGAAAAAAAAGAAGAAAACCAACAGAAAAGGCTAAAGCAGTGCAGGAATGTAAGGGGGAAGATGCTGGGGGCTACAGATATTTTGACTTAAGCCTAAAAAGCATTCTGCGATGAGGAACTTGAGACAGGGAGGGGCAAGGCAGAAAATAGGTTTCAAAATCTCTTTATTAGGTTTGCTCTGTGCTTCAAATAAGATACAGCAATGGAGAAGCAAGCTAGACGTTTGCTAAATAGTTTGAAAGTGCTGGTAATGATGACCAGTGTATCTTACTGCACAAAAGCTCGTTATGTGGCTTCTCATTAGTGGGACTGGTTCCTGAGGTAACCCAAACTCATACTCTTCAGGACCTCCAGAGGAGGGGATCCTCAGGAAAAGAAAATATTCATGCCACAGCAGCTCAGGGAGAGGGTGACTGGAGGAAGGTCAGCACAGATCAAGTGGGGAGGAGGCCAAATGTACCACCACGTCCCACCTTCTACAAATCATCCAGAAAACCTGTGCCCAACACTATGCCAAAGAGGCAAAGAATAAAAAAGAAACTAGCGGAGTATGAAATTAATACTTAAATAGGGTTTGTATGTGATGTATATAAGTGCTCAGCAAGGAAGTTGGGATTGGCACGTGGCGCTCAGCATCAGACCCATCGCACCCTGCCGCTTTCCAGCTAGGTCAAGGTATTTGAGTGACAGGAATAGGTACCATTTCAGCGCACTGCACAAGTTATTCAGAAGCTGGTGGTGTGGAAGGGAATTGAGGACACAACAACGAACTGCCAGTTTGGAAGAAAAAAGAAAAAAAAAATGGAAAAAATAATACCGAGTGTGTGGGATGTGAGGAAATGTAAGGGTGGCAGTTCTTTTTGCTCTCTATTCCAGGGATCAAAATGACTTCAGAGATTGCCTCCAAAGGACAGTTTCTTAAAAGTGAAAGCCAGCGGCCAGACTGAGAAGAAAGGGGGAAAAGAGAGACTATAAGCTAAACAAAATAAAAACCCAAGCACATCATCTGCCTTTGGTTGTAACTCATTTCTTTCCTCAGAAATAAACGTCAAATTATCAAATACTAATAATGAAAAGAAGGTCACGAAGAGTGACTGAATTCAGAAGTGGTCTTCAAGGTTAGATTACATCCCTTTGTCTTAAACAAACAAAGCACTAAAACTATCATTAAGTTTTAAAGAATAAAAAAATATTTTTAAAACTGCAAGTCACTTTTTTTTAAAAAAAAAACAAAAAGAAATGCAGTAGGAATTAACACATTCTTGAACATAATAAACAGCAGAGGGTTTGGTACTGATTTTTAGCACCTATGGTTGACTGCAACAGCTAAAGTACAGTATTTTTAAAAGCAGAACGTATTTGTTAAGTCACAAGTTTCTTCATTTGATTTGCAGATGGGGACCTCTATTGGTATAAAATAATTACTAAAAAAAGGACACCTAGAAACAGACCCATTGGCTCCCACAAAAAACACATTGGCCAAATTCTTATTTTCATTACATCAATGTTAACCTATACTGATTTCAATTAAAATCGCAGGAATCGGCCCAATCAAATGTAATTAATGTAAGAATTTGGCCCAGTTGTGAAAGACATCAAGTATTCTTCTAAAAGAAAAAATGCTACAAAGAAGAACTAATATACTTTGAAGTTAACCTTCTCATACTTACGCCTGGGGGCTCTTCTGTGCGCGTGCCTTATGTGTATTTTTACTACAACTTTCGTATAACCATGCAGTATTCTAGCTTTGGACTGACATATCTGTGTGTTGGGCAGGATTTTCAATCCTTCATGACTATCTATTTGTCACTGCAGGTGAGTGGTAGCACTCAGGCTGATCCCCAGCCACTTTCACAGTTACTTATCTGTCTTTATGGATTCTTCCTGTGTGTCAAGTTGGTGCATAACAGCATTACTGTCAGGGTGACAAAATTGTCCCCAGAGTGTCACAAATGATTCCCTAGCCTTATGGCTGCAAGCAGGTAGTAACACATCGACATCTTTCTCCAGTCCTGCCACGCGCCCATTATTCTGTACACACATGCACACATTCCCCTATACGTACGTAATTCTCGGTTAAGAATTAAGACAGTTCTAATTTTGGTCCTTTAAAATTACCACGAAAAATGAGCAGAGGTTGTTTGCAGGGTGAAATCTTTTTCTCTGAAAAGTCTGTTCTCTGCCTTAGTTTTAAATAATAGAGTTTTGGGGGAAGAAAACACTGCAGAATTCCCGTTTTCTAAATACAGAAACCATGATGACAAATTCAAAGTAGTGGCTAAGATAGCTGTACGTACTGAATTTGTTGAATTTTATATGCCATCCAAGCTCTTAGTTTCCTGATGTGTTTCTATCATGCAAAGCCTGGTTTTTTCCTTCCTATAATTTTGTTGCGTTTTTTACTTAATTGTATTCTGCATGCAGTAACACCTTTTTTAAAATAACATTTTCTCCAGTTCAACGCTGGGTGTGAATCTGTGATAAATTAAAAATCTTATTCGACAAGGGCTGGTTTATATACTTCCCCCCAGTGTAAAAGCATTCCAAGGAGAAAAAAATCCATCAAGTTAAAACAATTTATATGTTATTTGGAGAAGGCTGAGAATCTTGATGAATATATAAAAAAAGAATGCTTCAGCAGCAAAGCTTGCTCAATAATCTAAAAACTATTTCATGGTCACATAGTACAATCTAGGATTTCGATGATTCTTACATGAACCATGTTTTATGTAAATAAGTTTTCCTTTGTTTAAGTCCACGGTACTTCAATTCTTCGAAATGCCTTCAAGGTAAGTGTTTCCAGACAATGCCACCTGACAGGACTCCATGAAGGAGAGTCCCCTGTGTTCTTGCGCTTCCATCACCTTGCTGGAAGAGCTCACCTCTCCATGCCTCAGTTTCCCTAACTGTGAACTGAAGAATGTCTGTTATACCTATTTTTTATAAAGATGCCGAACAAACTGCAGAGTAGTAAAACTAGTTAAAATTAAATGTACGTTGAGATAAAAGAAAAGCCTTTTGTCTGGAAGACGAACCTTTAAAGAACGACCGGGGGTGGGGGTGTGTGAAATGTATGGCTAAACTCTGCTACCTTGAGAAATGCAGCTGGACTAAGGGTGGCTGGTCCTCGTTAACACTGGCACGACTGAGGACAGAAGTGTTCCAGGAAACATGTGTTTGGGTGCCCGCGCACACCCTCCCCACCCCGCAGACCATTCGTCCTTCACCTGATGAGCATTCATTGTCTGAGTTTTCAGATAGGTTCAATATGATTTCTGACACTGGAAAAACAAACCTAAAAGCAATTTAGAAATACCTGCCCATGAAGTCAAAAGGCAAAATATCTAAAGCTTCTCCTGGAATCTCTGACCTCAGAGGCTGACATGGTTTGATGGGAAATTTAATGTAATAGTCTGAGAAAGCCAAAAGGCCTATTGTCAGCAATGAAGTCTGAAAGTTAGCAGAATTAATATAACTGTACAATGGAAGTGCCCTCGAGGGACAAGGCTGCAGAACCAGGGCAGAGGGAAAAATGACTTTTGAAGTCATTTCACTATGACATTCTGTCATCACTGCTAAACGGAAATAAAAAATCATCTGAATCGCCACATGCTTCAGTGTGTGTCCCTTCCTTATCTAATATAAAGTAATAACACTGACGTCCCGTGCCCCACCTGAGCTGGGAAGGAGCTCTGCAGGGACTTAGGGAGCTCCATTTTGAATTGCTAAATGCAATAAGAATAAATGCAAGTGGGAGTCTGTTTAGCAGAGAATGATGTCTGGTCTGTAGCCCATCAAAGCCCAATAAATCTCAATGCTTCAACAAGAGATGAAAATGGTTATCTCATCATTTCAGTGCCAGGGTGAAATTTTCTCTGAGCCAGAGTATTTTTACAGATGATTTATGTCTGGGAAGGGTAGTTGTTTAACAAAATGGCAGATAATGATAAATAGAAAGTAAATAGAAACAGCAGCAAGGGAGTGGTTCTTAGTTGCAGCAGTAGAATAAACAATATACTTACATAAAGTATATGTCACATGTAAGTGCCATTATTCTAAATCCTATGAGTTATATGTTACTTGGAACATCACATAAAAGATCTGGTAATATGATTTACAGGATAGGGAATTTAGCATGTATGCAAGGCAAATAAGTATCAAAATTCTTCTTTCTGTTACACCTGTGCTAATCCCACCTCACTGAAATGACTCTGGATTTACAACTGTAAAATTAACAATAAATGTCTCTGTGTTCACTGGGTTTAATACATTATTATATTAAAATGAGAGGGATCAGGAGATGGGCTAATTTTGCTGTCCTTACAAATTTATTTTTAAACACAATACTTATATTGACTGTGTGCTAAAATACAAATACTTTTACAGAAAAGGGAACGACTGATACATACACTATCTGGACATGTTTTTTATAAAGTCATCTGAAAATAAAACTTTTTTTTTTTTTTTTAAGATCTTAGTTTGGATGACATGATAAAACAAATATTCATGGAGTTAATGATGAGAAGAAAAAGTAGTAAAAAGCAAAGCTGCCTTTTTGAGTTTTTTGAATTAGAGATACTGTAAACAATGTCAAACTGGAGATAGAGATTTGAGGTCAGGGTGCTCGGTTTGGGTTTCTTTTTCTTTTCATGCATTTTTCCTATGGCTGTACACAAAGGGAAAAAAAAAAATCTAATTACAGTTTTAAATGCCCAAAATGCCATGTCCACCAAAAGCCCGATGCTCATTAGTACTAGTAATTAACTTTACAACTGTCAACACAAACACCACACAGGCTGACAGATAGATAGTAGCTCTGAGGGTGCTAATAAATCCGGAAATAATAACTTGACACGCAGATGCACAAAAGGATGCAGGTGATAAAGAAATGTTGACATCAAATCTAATTATCTTCGAAACGGCCAACTACTGCACAATCCACAGTAATGCACTGTTATTGCTAGTGATGAGCCCCACTGGAATGGCTCTTAACCACAGCATACAACTGAGCTTTTACAGCCCCTTGTCATATCTAGTGAGGACAATATCAAAAAGGAAATTATGAGTGTCATGACCCCTCCAAGTCAAAAATCTAGTGATGAATATAGGCTCAGCAAGGCATAGCAGATTACCCCCTTACGAGTTTTAAAGCCAGGATGATATATGACATTTTTATCAGGCACTTTCTCAGGAATGTCACCAAGAGGGAAAATAAAGGCCCTGAAAAGAGACGACTAGGTGAATTATGCAACTGTAATTGCCGATCATAACCTGATATGAGCTGAAATTGCTCTGTTTTCATATTGAGATAGCATAAAATTGTCGGGAAATGCAATGGCTCCTTAATGTGGCCTAGATGAGTCTAATATTCTGATCATTTTTCACTCAGCTGCTAGGTAAATAGTGCTTCTTTAACACAACCACCGTGGCCCAGGGCAATTTGGGGGCCCAATTTTACACTTGAATTGAGAAAATATGTGTAAACTACAATTTTTCATATTTTCTGCATACATAAGAAGATGAAACATCTTTATCATGTGTATTGTCTGGCTGAGCTTATACAAAATATTAGTTTATCTCTCCTACTTTGGTTTATTCCATAAGCAAAACACATAGATCTAAAGGACAGGCAATATTCTATATACAAAGTAGGTCCATCTTTTATGCAGCCTCATATGAAGAATTCCACCATTTTGTTTTTGAAAAGCTGGCAATTAGCAAGTGCAGATTTTGCAATATAAATTAAAATATTCTAAAATGCTCACACTTTTCTGCAAATCAGTGTGAAAAAAAACCCAGAAAACAAAAGGTCACAGAAGCATTTATCTGCACAACCTGAGGTACTAGTTTAAAAAAATAACCTCTAGGAGAAAAGAAAGGTGAAGAGCGGTTCTTTATTACCATGCTATAAGAGAAATTTATTTTATCAGGAATCTGCTGTATTAAATAGTTCATAAAACATATTTGCTTAAAAAACAGCTTGAGTTAAAATAAAAAAAAAAAAACACAAAAAACAATGAAACAAAAAGCATGCTACTACCCATTCTCAGATAATAATCAGCAATAATACCTGGGGCAGAAAGGTCATAAACCATACTTCCAAGACAGGAATAATTCATTGTACTACTATGTGTTTAAGAATTAGTTTGATAGAGTCACTATCTAGACTGTGAGATATTGTCTATCAATCTGACCTTCTAAAAATGAACCAGCAGACTCCCACTTAGATCAAAACCTTTGTGCTTTTATGATATGCGCTGTCTTATTTATGATGAATTTTAGGACCAGGCTTATGATGAGTGCAGCACCATTTGCAAAATACACCAATGTAAAAGCAAAGCAATACAAACTCTTAAATAATTAGGTCTTTCTTTCTAAATTTCTAAACATATTTTTCCCCAAAAGGAACCATCCTGAAATGCAACCTCTTTTTGCTCTTTTTGCTCAAGAATCAGTTCAGAAATAAACGAGTACAAAGGAGGTCAAAAGGTTTAAATTTCTTTGTTTGCATTTATGTTATCTGTTCTTAGTTCCTATATATCCACCTTATCTAGGTGCTCCAACACTAATTGCAAAGCAGCACTGACTAGCAGTAATAACTAGCACTTGGAAAAACCCCGCGTGTTGCTGGTTACTGCAGATAAGAGCCCCTTAACAAAGTTGGATATATCTGCATCAACTTACTTCCTACTCCCTTTGACATTTTATGCTTTCTAAAGGCTGAGATTTTGTACTAAATAATGTAGCAAAGTGTGATACCTCGCTCTACAGAGAGGCTTCGAGCACAGCACATTTCCGAAGGCTTCGGGTGTGGGATATACAGTACTGAAAATAACACTGTGATACTTTAGTAATCACACAAGTCTTTGTAAAATATTTCACTGGCTAAAACAGAACAGGATTGAAACACAGTTCCTAGCAATTAATACTGTCTGATCCTAAACGTAGAGTTGTTCAGATCTCAAAAGAATTTAAAATTGTAGACCCATCCATAATTATTACATTACCACTAACCCTATTATGAACAGTCTTTATGTAATTAACATACCAGCAGGGAATTTAAGAGGTACTTGGCATTAATTTTCAATCCCTATTCTCCATGAATTTGGTACTCAATTGTAGTGATAAATAGAGGACACATGGTTATGATCATGCATTTTCTGTAACGATTATGCACCACAGCAGAAAATACCTCATAATATAACACAGGCTCACAGTTAGCGAGAAAACATATTTACTGCTATATTATCATTCTGCTGTAGTAATTCAGACAGTCAAGTGACCAGTTTCCATTTTTTTCCTTTTTCACAGGATCTGTTTACAGAAGACTTTTCCCACAGTCACTGGCACTTAGCAGAAAAATAACTTACAACCTTTATCATTCTCTTACAAAGTCAACCGCACCGAAACTGTATTTATTTCATCTTCCTGTCTCTGTATCCCCCTTCCGGAGACTCGGCGAAGAGGCTGCAGCTACTGTTGCTAAGCAACTATACCACAGCACTGCATCACCAATTACAGATTTTCCCCATCATTTTCAGCCTCACAAATTTGGGAGCTGGTATAATAATAGGAAGTAGTATAGATAACAAAAGTATTATCCATAGGCTGGTAAGTTAGCAGATGGATCATAAGAACTGAAAAAGAGACTACTATAACAATATCACCGAACAATTATTGCCAGAATTATTTTCAATTGGGTTTTGTCATCAGTACAGCCTCCACAAAGAACTTTACATATTCACTATGTGTGAATGCAAAAGTATTTTTGAATCCTGATGATTTTTTGTGGGTCTTTCTGTGCAAGAGAACACCACAATATCTGTGCTGCTGAAAGCTAACACGAGATCTATTAGTAATCAAATTTCAGCCCAGATTTTATGGTTAGTCTAACCGAGTTAATTTCTCTAATGTTAGCAATTCATGGAAGAGGTCTCTTGTGGCAGCGCAAACCTGGGATCCACAGCAGCTGTCAGAAGAGACTCTGAGGAATTCCTTATTAGCCAGAATGCAACCAGGCAGAAAACTCATTACACAGTGCTAAATATACTTAATCACATCTATTAGAGAAAAATGAACTTGATAATTACAACAAATAACTAAAGAGCAAAAAGTGTTCATGGAAAAACCCACACCAGGATATGTAAGAAAAGGGGCTGCGTACTGACTCTGTGTGGGAGAAAGCCATGCCTCGTTGTAAACTCTTCTGATTCTAACAGAAAAGGATTACACCACAAGGTACAAATGATTTAGGTTCCCCTTGAAAGTGAAGCATTTACATTTAACAGCTTACATAAATTTAATGTAATAAGTAAATTAATTACTTAAATTTTAAAAATTAATTTGGAAAGCTCTTCTGAGAGTTGAGACAACCGCATCTTCTCAACATGCTTTTTGGGGAAAGGAAGTCTCCTACAGACATTCAGCACAACAAATAAAAGTAATTTCACAATAGCTGATACTTTACTGCAATACATAACACAAGGGCTCAAAGTCTTTTCTTGGTGTGCAGCCTTTATTTTCCTTCAAAAGGGATCGGCTTGTGGAGTGACATGTGGTCCAGAATTTGGCCCATCAAGCTATCTATATTTTAAAACACAGTTGTTGAAACTAAAGGTAACAGATATTGACCTCATCAAGTAATTATAGGCTGAAACCAAACATAAGCATCACGTACTCTTTGTGGAATCACATACCATACACAGGCACTCCAACCAGACCTGAATACCATCTGCCAAAACCTCCCTTGCTCTGCTGTCCCAGAAATATCTTAAGTCTGCATTATTTTTATTTGCACATTGCCTAGTCAGCACATGTGAAGTGTGAGCATTCTAATTTTGCAGCAATTAATATCCTGACACACTGACACCTGGAGAATGCAACAGAGCAGTGAATTGGGCTCCTTACTTTTAGAACAGGCCTAATACCCAGACTTTTGTCACTTCATACCAAACTCCTCACACATCTTCTGAGCAGCAGTTCATCTTCAAGCAGCTCTGTGAACGTGGTTTGGAGACTTTTGGAACCCAAACTTTATTTTAAATTCCTACCCAACTGTATATATTTTTAATTCAACAACATCTAAATAGAGAAATCAGGCACATTGAAATCATCAAATAAAACCTGAGAAGGGATACTCTGAGGTTTTCATATAATTTTGACTTCATCGGAAGAGGGCAGCTAAGTAATGCATGAAGCAAGCCATCTGGGGTTTCTTTTTTATTCAGCCATAGAACATTTTCGCCTTAATTTCTATGAAATACCATTAAAATATTGGATAACATCTAGCAAAAATAAGACAAATTCTTCACAGTCATATACCAATACAGAAGTACACGATGGCCACAGAAAGCCCCTACCGAAAGGCTGACAAAGACATACAAGAAGTCAATGCTTTTGCAAGCCCAAGTTAGGGACCTAGGCAGGTTCCAAGTGAAAGGTCTACACTGCCATCTTCCTCTCTTCACCTCATTCTTTTCCTCCAGCTGTGATGAAGAGAGGCAAGAAACTGCAGAATTCCATTTCCTAGGACCATAACTTAGAATGGTGGAAATTAGGAAACAGGATTTGATTCATTGCGTGGCCTAACAGCAGTGAAAGATCCAACCTCTGCACGATGATAAATTAAGAGCAGATGGACAGGACTTTGAACTGGTAGAGGAATACTTCTTTTACTATTTCCTTGCACTTGCTTTCCTTTGTTTTAGCTGATTCATACCTTCTCTGGGTCACTTCTGCTGTCTCCGTATCACGTCAGAATCAGTATGTTAGAATAAAAAAAAGGTAGTAGCCACAAAGCTCAGGCAGTAGCCACTTCTCAGAAGTTAAGCACCACATAGATACCATTTTCAAAAATGTTCCTTCCAATGAGTTATACTTATGGACTGATTTTATTTAAAGGAAAAAATGTAAAAGGTATTCTAAAATAGTCTAAAAATTGAATTTCTTTTCCAATGAAAACATATCATTCCATACACACATGCATACAGTACTTTGCTTGGCTGGGTTTTAGGGCAACAGAGCGTATTTTTGGGGGTGGCAGTAATTCTCAGGATTTTTTTGTTCTTTTATAATCTACTGTTTACAGAGGAGACAATGCTCTCACAGAAAGAAGCTATTGAGCCTTGGAAAAATTATTGACTTTAGGAAGTCCATTTCTTATCCTATAAGAGTGTAAGAGTGAACCTTACTATAGAGAACACGATATAGCATTCCTCTTGTGTGAACAAAGGTATCACAGAACATATATAATTGCTTACTCAGTTCTGTACATCTATTAATTTGTTTTTATCTGTACAAACTGAAATTCTAATTTTAGGCTGTCAGAACTTAGCACATATATCAGGCCATGCTGAAATCAGAATTAATACATGCACATGGGAATTAAATTATGGGCACAAGATTGTATGTGAATTTTTAAGTGATTTTTACAGTGATTTTTAGTGTTCTATTGTATTTCAAAAATTTATCTCCAACTTAGTTATAGCAGATGATCTTCTGCTAAATGTCCAGTAAGTTTGAGATGTGGAAAACTGGTTTTTTGACTTCCAGCATCATCCCTCTCCACTCTTTCTCTAAGCTTTCAAAACTGAGCACAGTTCAGATTGAATTAGGTGGACCTTTCACCTGAACTTTCATAGCAGTTTTTATATTCTTATGACTAAGATACTCTTTACCCTCGAAAGTTAAGTTGGCACCACAAATGTGGCATTAACTGATATGAACAGAAAGAGAGCTACGGTAGCAATGATAAGATAGAAAAATGAATCAAGCAAGTTTTAAAGGGCATAAAAGGCCGTGATCTTTCTTTATAGGCACAGAAAATGCCTACAATTGGATCGGAATTTTGTTCAAAGAGTGGAAGTTACTGACTGCTTCTTTTAGAATATCAACCTTCATTTCCATGGTTAAGGGTTTGGACAAGAAAGGTAGGTTCTGTAATACTTCTGAGTCTTACAGTATGAACTCTGAGCGTAAAAAATCCATACGTGTATAATTGTGCAGTGCTAGCAGTGACAAAAAGGAGGTATAATACCCTTATATAACAATCACATTCAGGAAGGCTAAACACGAGAACGTCATCAGAACATCTGGATTCTGCTATTAGTATTTTGGAGATAAAATGCACGTTGAAATCTTTTCTGTCCTGCCATTCAATAAACAATAATAACCCCTCTTCACTTGAAGCAGAAAAATTATCTTTTTTAATATAAAGGTTCATTAGCATTTACTGAGAATTAAATTAATAGGAATGGAAAGGCTGCTGTAGAATTAGAGTATTAATAGTATATTAACTGCAGGCATTTCCTTTTTAATCTAGATAATTTTTAGGGATTTATATCCCTGCATTCTTCTTTAATTCTCTATTGGAGTGTTTATAGATTTTTTTTTTTTTTTTTTTAAGGGAAGGTGTGTTCTTTTATAGAAAAGTGTAGTATTCTAAATAGGAAAAAAAAAAAAAGAAAAATCCGTGGAGATGTTTGCAGAGCAAGCTTATGCTTTAGAATGAAGTACAGTTTGGAAGTCATCGCAGAGTGATGCACAGTAGCAAACATAAGAACAGAGGAATCATTCTTTCCGCAGTCCTCACCGACAGTCCAAGGATTCCACAGGTACAAACTTTTCATAAGAAAAAAAAGTTCTCTCTGATAGCAGCAAAAGCTGACGGAAAGGGCTGAAATAGAGCTTTGTTGTTACAAAGTATGGAAAACCTCATAGCTCTAGATGGTCCAGTTTGCGCAGTCCCTAACTAGAGCCTACAATGGTCATGAAACTTTTCTTAGTTTTTTCCTATTTTCCAACACAGTGTTGCATCAAACACCCTTGAAAAATATGGAAGAGTTAGGAACAACACTGACAAACAGAGCAAGCAGAAGCAGCACAGTGTGCTAGCAGCTGCAGTAGTACAGGACTGGCAGTAGGATGGAACACATGGTTGGCACTTATCAAACAACAGAGACAACCACTATATACCAAGAATAGGGTATATCTCTGTGGGGATCCACCACAAGAAATGACAAGAAGAACTGTATCTATGACTTTCTCTAACATTCATAACTCAAAAACTCCGACCTTGATCACTTTAGCAGATGGTTTTGCTCTGCTGTAGTTGCAATTAAACAGAGTGTGCCAAAGTGAAGAGCAAATTACCCATGCTATCTATCCCAGTTAAAAAAATCTGCAGTCTTCCAGTATCTAGTGGGACAATATCCAAGATTCTCCAGCTCCAGCCTATGCAGGATTGCCATTATATTTTATGTCAGTCAGTACTTCAGAGAGTCCAAGACCCTTGGCATATGTTCTTAGTTAACAAAATGGAAAATTAAACTTTGTAGCAACCCCCTGCCACTCCCAAAATAAAAGAAAAATTCTATCTACATCAATGAGCAGGAAGTCTGATCTTCCTGTGCCAGCCAAAAAGCCTGCAATATAAGGACATTTGGCTGAAGAAAGGAATTTAAAATAAGCAAACTAGCCTAAATTCACACTCCGCATTTCAGGTACTGAGGAATATTCATAGGGAATATGAATTTTAAAATCACCTCTGATATTGATGAGCATAAGTTTATGACTTTAACAGAGTTTTGTGCTTTTAAAAAATTAGTTCATTGTTTGAAAGTGTTATTGTCATGGAAGAACTGCTCCTGAGTTTCTTCAACACACTACCAATACGGCGATCGTAAACCCAGTATATACACAAACAAAGAAAAAATAGTATTGCAACAAAACAGGCATTTTCACTAATTAATGACCGTGTATAAGAGCCCATGGAGTGTGAAGGACAGAACAAGACAACTTCTAAATATGAGACCTCATCTTCGGTTCCCAGCTATGAGGACATACTTGCCTCTGGGCTACACCGAAAAGGAAACACGAGCAGCGTCTGCCCATTGGTTCCCTAGCATTGCTGAACTGGAAATACCCAAGTACAGTAGTTTTTCAAATTAAATGCATGAAAACTGTGATGAGTAGACTTACAAAAATGATGTTTGAGAGTAGGTCTGAATATGAAGAAGATATGTAGATAAACTACCTCACTGGCAAACTCAATGTTAAGTTTTTTTACAGTCCAGATGGTAAGGGGTAAATGAAAAGGGGGCATTTATGTCAGAGCTTGTACAATAGGAACAAGAACGCTGATATGGTTTCTTTTTTTATATATAGCTGGGTAAAGAGATCAGAGAACACTGGAACGTTAGCCAAAACAAGTTATCCAGCTGCACTGTGTTTCATCACATATCAATTTTTACTGAAAGAAAACCATACAAATTTAATCAGTTCTTCATATGGTAATATTTAACATTTTTTTCCAAGTTGTTTGATATTATTGTTTTAAAAGTTCTTTTTCCCCCCTCCCTCGAACGTGATGTGTGATAGTGGTGAACACAGGAAAAATATCTATCCCTGGCAAGACTGAAAGTCTCATTTACAGTAGACTCAGTAATAAATGCACTGGCGTCTGTGTCAATTGACTGTCTCAATGAAGAACAGGTCACTGTAGGGAACAGTACAAGCAGCGTCTACATTTGAACTCCCACATCCTCATCCCATGCATGTTTGTAGCATCAGTAGAAATTAAATTACCCTAATAAACCTTTCTGCCTCCTCCCCTCCCCAAGAAACAGGATTTCTTTTTTTTCCTGACATCTTAAACCACATGGGTTTTCCCTCTTTTTTTGTAAGGCTATCATATGGCATTTGTATAGCACTTTTAATTATTTGCAAACATATAATAGAGTGGAGACACGGATCCCACTTATATAAATGCCTATTAAAAGGCCATGTATTCTCTCAGTAACCATAAAACATAAAACACCTCTTAAAAGAATATAATTCCTTTGTTTCTAAGCCAAACACATATAATAAGACAGCTTGCTCCTTTTAAGTAAATAAAAATGATTTGTATTAAATAAAATGAAATATTGTATGCACTATATAATTTAACAATAAGACACATCAAAGTATGCATTACTGCAAGCTAACCCATGCCTCAGAGGTGTTGCAAGCCAAATACTTTAAACGATCCAAGAAACATGTTGTTACAGAAAAGCAAAAACCACAGCGCGTCATAAACTGTTGGTCAGATGAGACGTAAAACCAAGTTCCTAACCATTTGTGGTCACTAAAATCCCCTGGCGCTTACTCTACCCTTAGAATGTTGATTTTGCCCAAACTGGAATGTTTTTAATACCCAAGTTTTATGCCACCTAGCTTTATTCCTTTATGCATTTTCTTTAGAGAGAACTCCCCCGCCTGCTCTACGCTGTTCAGTGCTGAGCAGCCCACTGCAGCCTTGCTATGTTCTGCCATAGGAGTGGCTGCCGTTCAAATGGTTTCAAGAAGTGTCTTGCATGTAAAGGCATTCATATGGATCTCTGCATGCTCTCTCAGTTACAGCCCATTAAAATGGGTGAAACTAATGGGATTTCTTGGAGGTACTTGATAGTGAAATTTGATCCATAGTTTGTAACACAGTTTCAAATCCCTCAACTATAACGCAAGGATAAATAACATGATTATGTTGTATATAACCCCAAATAAAATGATTCAAAAAATGTAATCATTGAGAATACACTAAACCCCTTGATAGAACACAAAGTATGTTAAAGAACACAGCAAAAATAATCAGCGCAGAAAAGCTTATACATTGTTTGTATCAGTTTTACATGGATTTAAACCACCACATTGCATCCACTTTCCCCATTTACAAACTACTCTGTAGTTTCGACTGTTCCATTTTTAAAATGTTTCGGTGGAAACACTGTGTGCTCAATCAGAATGCTTACAAAGCTGATGAGTCAGTGCTTTTTGCTAGGAAGGAGGTGGTCTCTCTTCAAGAGCGTTAACAAGTACAGCGTAGTTTAGGTTCTAGTTGTGCCAACTGTCCAGTAGCAGGAGAAAAAAAAAATCCACCGTCTCTAGCAACAGTAGTAAAATTCTTTTAAGAAATACGCCATGCAGCAAGGAAATGTACTGTAAACCTATTGATTTCTATTATTTGTGAGGAGTGAGTGAATGGTGGCATAAAGTGAAACGCGAACTGGAAAGTTGGTGAGTTAGCGAACAGTTCACAAACACTAACGCTATTTCATAAAAAGAAACCTCTCCAAAACACAACAGACCTTCCACTGCGTCCTAAACCATCAGTACTACATAATCGACAAAGATAGTTAAGTTATATCTTTATTGTTATTTCCGTGACTAAACACTTATTATACAATGCTGCTAATCCTGGAGAGCTCAACTGTTGTGACGTCTGCCCTGCAGTTGGTACTGTGCATAGAGCAGCACAAAGAGCAAGGCTGCGTTGCACGTAGCAGATGTGTAGGAGATGGGAAACTCGCTCTCTGCTTGTCACAACAGTTGCACATTCCACCCGCAAAAGACTCCACTAACAGCAACAGGAATTTATTTTATGATTCTTGAAAAACTCTTTTTAACTAATAAAACAACCTTAACTGATAAATAATGAAGCATAGTGGAGTTTCTCCAAATAACTGTAACCCCAAAACATTTTACTTTCTTGATCTAAATACACTTGCTAGGCTGGTAGGAAAACCACTGACACTAGCATGCCATCCATTTTACTCTATTTCAACAGACACAGCAGAAAATACATTAACATATTCCAAACACTTCTATAAAAATATCCATGTTAAATAATAACATTGAGGTGATTTTTTTTATACTGTAATGTCAATGAAAAATCAGAGTGTGCTTATGCAATTTTTTTCTTGTTAACTTTAATTAATAGTATCTGAACTTTAGCTGCTATCTTGCAAATTAACCTGCACCTGCAGTTTCCTGTGGCTATAGACTTCACCACCAAAAGTCATATGGTGGTACAGTAATATTTAATAAACACCTTTTATTAACCTGTCTTCCATCCACACTATTATTACAGTCAGTAAATGCTACAACAACATTCTTATGTTGCCTAAAAATTGTTATTAATTTGCATTTGATCAACTCCACGTGTCCTATGAGCCTAGCGGCATTGCTGTTTCTAGCACGGAGCTGAAGCTCTTCTGAAGCAGATTCACACCCATTCAAAAACAAAAGGATATGCCCATTGAACAAACAGCAGCCAAATCCTCCTTAATTTAGTTGCTCTAGGAGTGCTGGTGAACTATTCACACTGATTGGCATCGTTCAATTTTTAATAAAGGATTTGCTGAAGTGACAGATACTTGTGGAAATAAACTGCCGACAGATTTGCTAAGTTATGTGAGTAATTAAGTATGTAAAGCTACAGATGTTGAACAATAGTGCCTTCCACCAAGATGTATGCCATAATATCAAAAAATAACCTGGCATCTGGTTTCTTTATTTAAGCACCTTTCTTAGGGTTTGGATCTTAATTTTTTACAGTTGACAGCAAAGTTATTTGAGCCAGTCAGTAGCATCTGGTTGCTGGGGGGGTGGAAAAAAAGAAAAAAAAAAAAAAGGGGGGGGAAAAAAGGGGGGGGGGGGGGAGAGAAAGCTCCGTGCACTTTAATTAATTGTGGAGAGATTACATGGTCTTCCAACCGTGTAGTTTGTCATCAGAGCACATTACAGATTTATATTAGATGTTTCTCCACAGTGTCAAGAATAATTAAAAAGGGATAGGAAACGATGCCAGCTAGCAATGCTTTACATCAGTGGTGAAAGTTTTATATTTATTACAGCCAAACAATTTTAAAAGAAGATGTCAATTTTGTAGTTATACTGTGCAAGGAATAAATATTAGGTGGGTGAAGCAGCCAATACATTTCAGCTGCTTGAATAATGAGAGGTTCATGTTTAATCTATCAGACCTACCAGAATTGGTGTGACATGTCAGAGTTATTAATGAAGCAGCATCCCCTTTTCTCATAAAAACATCCTCTCAATACAATAACTAACATATGTTTTTCTTTTCTTCCTAAAAGGATCTCTGCCCAACTCTTCCTTCTGATTCATGTAAGAACAGACATGCCAACTGTACACAAATTTTTTTGCTCAATTAATTTGCAATACCTTTGGTCTTGGGCTGTGCTATTAGTACAGTGTTTATGTGTACTCAGGCTCTCGATTCACAAATCATAAAGGGCCACATTTCTCTGTGCACAGACTTCTTTGTATATGTGGATGAGAGAAGCATATAGACCTAAAAAGCAGCTTGCAGCCTAAGGAACAATTTCTACCCAAATACTATAGGTCTAATTTCTGTCCTCATATAGACTCATTCACAGATTGCATCTCCCAAATCCCTTCAATACATTTGTATTTATTTCATGCAGTTTTATTAATTTAGTTTCTGCTGCTTTAAACATTCTGTAGTAAGAAACCGATGCAAACAAGTCGCTTCCTTTTGCTATGAAATAGCTTTCAATCTCAGAGCTCAAATGGAGATTTTCTTTCACGTGTCAATGTTAAAATGAATTATTAAAAGCAGGTGTAAATTGTCCCCTCTTCCTATTCTGTCACGTTTTCAGAATCACAATGAGAAAATAATTTCAGACGAATTACTACACTTAATGGTGATCCCATCACTTGGCCCTCACTGTTGTTTTTACTGAGCCCAAACCAGGAAATAAGCACTCCTGAATAAAATGGCTAGTTTTCACATTCAGTTCATGTCTTTTGGTGAGTTATATTTTATAAAAGTAAAAATGTAATAATTTACATCCTACATCTATAGTATCATTCAAATATGTCCAGAGCTCATCAATCAAGCGCTGGCCTGTATCTGTATGCATGCTGGTGCATCTCTCCATACAAGGCAGGCAGCGAGCTCTAGCAGAGCGCGCTCTGGATTAGGATTCAGAAGGTGGTAACGCTTCACCTTGGCATTGCCAGGAACTCACTATACGGCCTTGAGTAAGTCTCTGTCTCTTTTCTTTACGGTCTGCGACTACAGAAGGGACCATTCATTTCATTTAATTTCAGGCACTTAGGCATCTGTTCATCACCATACACAATGTTACCCCAATTAGAGATGGAGTTCTATATGTTATTATAATGCGCATAGATTTAAAAAAAAAAAAATTAAAAAGCAGTCTTTCAATCTTTAATTGTTCCGACTTCATTTGAGATGTGTAACCATGCAACACAACATTACTGGGTTACGATATCACAGAACTTTTCTGCTTACTGAAGCTGCTCTGGCATGCTTCATAGCTTTCCTAGCTAGCAACGGACACCACACCACCTGCTTTTGTTTGGTTTTGTTTTCTGCTGAATGATTACTTCATTTACCATAGAAAACATGGCAATGACAGTTCCATAATGTTTCATATCTATAATAAGTCTATTTGGAAATGGTAGCCAGTGCGCAATTTGTTTGCTAAGTGATGGTTCTCTAAATATTGCAAAGCTTCGCAATGGAAATTTATACTTATTGCTGTCTTCTAAGCACATTTTAAAATGCAGTTTGTCCTGTAAATTTCTAAAGCTTGGGGGAAATTACCTGTCTAAATGCCCTTTCTCTCTTTTTCATCTGCCCACGGTAACAACTGCTGCAACTGAACACAGAAGAAATGCCTAAGAGAAGCAACACTGGTAAGTGAGCAAGATCTCTTTCTTTGAAGCCAGATTACTGGCAGTTTTTTTCCCCTGGCATTCCCTTCTCCCTAAGAGTTGAGGAAGCACTCTGGGCAAACTCACGTAATGGCTGTGGGGAATTCTCAAGAGACTTGCTCTGATTATTTTTAGGTTGATAAGGTATTTGATTTGATTAGAAGAGAGAAGAAGGGAAGAAACTGTTGGTCTTCTTATCAAATAGGATCAGATTTATTTGAAGATTATTCGGAGCACTGAGAGCAAGTTATAGTAAATAAAATATGAACACAAAACAAGGAGGAGGAAATTGTTCACAGCTACACACTGCATTATATACTGCATTTTACTTAGCTGATGTCTTGCAAGTGCCAGTCAAAACAAAAAAAAAAGTTTCAGCTTCTCTCAGATTTCTGTGTGTGAGTACATGTGCCACTGACAATTCACAGCCTTTTCAGTCTTCAGAGAACTAATAAACATATTCCAATGAACTAGAGAGGTGCTAAAAAGGCAAAGAGAAGACATCTTCCCTTGTGCCCTAACTCAGATGTCCTTTTATTTTGAAATTAAAAATTAGTCCTCTAAAGTCAGTTCAGTTTCTTCATCAGAAAAGATCACTTGATGAAAACCCACTGCTAAGAAGAAAAGATCAGCTGTCCACAATGACTGACAAAGCTTTTGGTTCTGAATCAACGTACGGCTCATATCAATGCACCAAACATTATGCCAGGTAGTACCTCCTGGAAAATTAAACCTGGACCTCAGCGTATCTCCTGAACTACAATACAACTTCTAGCTCAGTAAAAGCCATACATCTAAAATTACAGCATAATACTCCAACCTATGGTGTCAGATATGACCCAGGGACTCGAATATCATGAATGTGTCCGGGAAAATGATCTCCCCACCATGTTACTTTGTCCTCTGAACTACTTTTCCCCTCCCTCTCTCTACAGTTCAGTGACAGGCAGACAGCAAGAGCCATTAGCAGAGATATGGCTGGTACAGTAGCTACTGCAAACTTTGATGATCTGCTTTGATCATCTTGCATCATATTCGTTAGAGAACTTTTTACCCTTTCCATTCTGTAGAGGGTGGATATCTCCTTTAAAAATCCCCTTCTCTGATTGCTATCAATACTGGGGAATTCATAGCTTGCAATGTAGCCTTCAGATCTGACACACCCAGAGATGACAATGTTCAAATTTAATGCTTCAGTTGAATCAATATACAACTGCTTTATGGTCAAATCAATCCACTGATTAACAATATTTTATTATCGACTTGAAATTTTGCCCATGCAGAACACAAGCAAGTTATCAATGTTTGTTCTGATTTATCCTACCCTGATCAACACTCAGCTGCTACCTATTTTAACTATAGAATATTTAACTGGTATTAAAAAAAAAAAAAAAAAAGGCATTATCTAAGTTTTGGACATCTTCCAAAGCATATTAATTTCTTATGAGACCCATCCAGCCTTACTAAAAACATACACACAAAAGCCATTAGTTTGCATGAAATCAATGAAATGGATAAGGCATAATTATGGATATTTCTCAAATTATTTACCATAGCAATGGTTGCCTTATTTCCACCCCCACCCCCCCCACCCCCCCGCTTTTGTAAGGAGTAGGATTTAGAAAAAAAGAATCACAACTTTTCGTAGTCTAGTTCTTTACATTCTGTATAATAACATTAAGTAATTTTTCCACTTCCACTCCACCCTGTTAACGCATCCAGGGGCTGCAAGGCAACCAAAACACATTAAACCATAAAGTCTAATCATGATTTAAAACTTAACTTCGGAGGGGATTTTGAGGAAGGGATGTTGGGCGCCGAAGCTGAGAAACATTCCCAAGCCAAACACTTACTTAAAAAGATCATACTAGAATGCCAACATGGTTTTCCAGACTGAAAGTCCCTAGATTCTTTGTGACTCATACTACGAAGTGATGGTGACTATTAGCAAGACGGTCAATAGGGTAAGAAACAAATTAACTCTGCTTGCTTTTACATTTGTAAGTTCACTTAACAACAGATTAATTCATTTACAAAAATATTTACCACTTACTTTAGACTGAAAAAGGTCTAAATGTAATCAACGTTGTTGACATTTTTAGTCAAATGAAACAAATTAATCTCAGTATTTTAATGACAAAATTTAAACTCATTCATGCAACTGCCAAGAAAAGTGATGTTTATTAAGCAAAAACTTTACATCAGAAATTAGAAAGCTCTTTCACTGAGATGTTTCCCAGGAGCTAAAAATGTGTATGGGCTGGCTGCTGTTGCTGTGTGTACCAAGTTTCTCACAGCTAAGATAAATCCACTGGACTTTGAGAAGAGTATTTTTCAGGTCTCTTCCAACAAATGGTTATTATGACAAAGTGAAATGTGTTTTTAAGAATGATAATGTACTGTATATTATCAGAGGTCTTCATCAAGACCGTATGTTCTTGATAAAGGATATAAGCACATTTTTTTCTAGAAGAGTTAACACGGCTTGTATTACCATTGAGTGATAATGCTAAGGATGATTTTTTGATCTACCACAACATATTCCAGTACTTATTATGACTCAGAATTATGAAATATTTTACACACAGCAACCGTGATTGCAAATATTCATATACTGAACAAAAAACCCCAAACCATTCACCGCTGTTGGTACCATTCCCAGTTTAGCAGGGCCTGTCAGACTACAGTAGCTGCTAAGGTGACAAAGAATACCGATAAGAAAGACAAAACCACACTGGGGTCTGACTCAGGCTCCTGATTGCAGCACAGCCAGTACTAGCAGTGTAAAATTGGTACCGGTGGCTTTAAACCATAGCCAACCACTTCTATGTCCGGACAAGCTTAGTGCTGCCGTTTCAGTTACAGCCCCAATCTTGACGGCAGCGGTGACCAACCACCAGCAGCAACTCCACTTTATGCCTCTAATGCAAATCCTGGAGTGCCTATCACCTACCCAGATGCAGGAGCTGGACACTGTAAACAAAAACTTTGAGGGGCAGATTTTTTGAAAAGACGGCGGTTTTGGTTTCAGAGCAATTTCCATGTGAAATGGCACGACTTGCAACTGAGACCGTCAGTTTTCCCTGGCTGCACTAACATCATCAGGCGTGTCTGCTTTTAGATGAAAACCAGCAGCTGTTAAGTCGTACAGGTGAATTTTAGATTCATACACCTTGCCACAGTTGTCTTCATGTGCATTCAGAGGTATAGTCTTGGGCATCTGTGTTTTTTGAAAGTTAAATCAATCCAAAAATAGCAACGGGGCGGGGGGGGGGGGGAGTCTAACTAGGACCTGTCCAGAAGAGAAATAAGGAAACTGCCTAGGTTAATAAGGAAGAGGAAAACTATTTCCACTTTCTTTCCCTCTAAAAGTCTTGGAAGCATTTCTTCTGCATATCACCATGCACTACATCTATACAGAGAAAGATAGGTTAAATTTTTTTTTGTTTATTCAAAGCCCATCAAAGTCACCACCATAATTTCTGTTCGCTGCCAATGCAAGCAAGATTGGGTTTTAATATTATAGTCATATTTTTCTTCAAAATAACAGCATCCATTCTATTCCTAGTCAAACTCCAGTTTCTTCACTAAATAGTCCTACTCATTTACAATGGAAAATATTCCTAAATTTAGGTACGTGCAGCTGAAGTTAAAGTGAAATGGCTTAAAAAGCCTCTTTAGGATCTGCAATCATAAGCAGTATACAAGTGATTCTGTAAAATTACAGATTTTTTGAAGGAAAAATGGAAAGTGCTTTTCTTTTTTAATCTGACAAATAAAATGGTGACATTTCCTGATTTTTTTCTTGTGTACCTCCCATCAAAATCAATGGAAAGACTTTAGTGGCAGCTGACCTGGATGCTTACTGTCTTTTGTATCCATGTTTTCTAAAAAAAAAAATCTTACTTCTTTAAAAGGCCACTGTGTTCTGTTCCACAGGTACCAACACTCTACTTGTATGCTAGATGATCCAACATATGTTAAGAGTTTTCTGAAGTACTTTGGGATCCCTGGGGATAAAAGGTGCTACATAAATGTAAGATGTATATTTTTAAATAACAAAATTGTGTCTCCCTTATAATACATGTACATCTAGATGTTTGCAGACCGCACAAGAAGTTGCATTTTTGTTGTGAATACCTTATCACTTTGTTTCCTTGTGGGAGACACACTAAAAAAGAAATTTTTAGTAAAAAAACAACAACAACAACAAAACCCAAACCAAAAATAAAAACAAAAAAACACACCACACATTTAGATTTTGGGCTGAAAACCTGACAGACCTTTTGCTATAACACTCATATTGAACTTCCAGTAAATCCTGTTCTAGACATTTATGAAAAAATGCATAGATAAAAAGTTAAATGTTAATTATGCACTATAATGTTTAAAGAGGTTTTATGCTGGATTCTAAAATATGCACAAGCACTTCAAAAATAAACAGCTTTATTTTATTCCTTGTTTTCAAATAGTCTAAACATCTTAGCATTTGATGTGCCTTTACACTCACAGCCTTTGCAGTGCACCTTTTGACCTTTCAGCACTCAAAAGTGGGGCTGAGATAACTAAAATCTGCGAAAGGTAGTAAAACATGGAGCACGTAATAAATTAAGGACTTGGAAAATTGTGGTAATAAGCCCTTTGGGGTAAGTCTCTTTTAAAGCAGTAGCACTGTTTAATGCTACTGGAACAATTCTTGTTTTATTTAAGACTTGTGTTATGGAGCTTCACCTACTGGTCACAGATATGAAACGTGTTTCTGTTAAGATGACATGATTCTGTTTCTATGAGTTTCTGGCTTATTTCATGATGTCTTTAGATCTTTGTCTAAATAAAAAGATAACAGTTGGGTGAAACGTTTAGTCCCATGTACACAGAAAGACAAGTTACTCCTTGCATCAAGTGCTTCCATCCTCAAAGCAGGAGGTTTGGGGAAGGAAACTAGGTGAATGAGTTGACTAAAATGAAAATTAATTTTGGCAAAGAGTCTTCTGGGAAACCTTGTTTGTGCAAAGCTGTATATGAACGGGAACCACAATTACTGTCTAGATCTCACCTATGCTCCTTTGTAAAAGTGAGTGCTAGAGAGAGGACTGCCCTCACAGAAAGAACGAACAACCAGCAGCTGGATCCAGATGATGGAACTTATCATGGTAATGAGAAAGAGGCAGAAATGATAAGGAATGCCTCACACCATAAAGAATATTTGCATGAAGCCCTCAAGGAATCTCAGTAAGTCACGATAAGGGTAGACTGTTCTTTCATGCAAATTTGGTAACGCAGAGATGGTGGTCATGTGCATGCACAAACTCTGGGGAATTCTGTTCTAAGCTAAGGTAGTTGAGACTAACTGAGGCACAGGAAACCTGAACTGTTCTTTAAGTCTTTGACATCTATATGAGGGGAGGCAAGATATGTGCAACTGGGGAAGACACCCAACCATCGAGCTCCAATACTGAAGCCATGAGGACATGCACTTAATGAAAGAGTTCTAGTTACCAGCTACAAATCTGCAATGAGAAAAATGGATAAGCAACCAGCAATTTTGCAACACATGAAAATCAGAAATTAATAACTGTTAAATAACTGTTAAAAAACAGTCCCAGGTGACTGTCTAGTCTATCCTCCTGCAATGGGGCAGTACTGATGCAATTATCAGCATTCATGTTCTCAAAACAACTGATGTGAAAACATGCTAAAGGTGTCAGTTGACAAATGATAGCAAACATACATCAAAATGAAGCAAGCAAATTGGCAGGAAAAATGAGTGACTGAATTGCTTGAGGGATCACACAGGTGTTATATATATGACCATGTGAACAGAAAATGCATACAAGTATTCACACGGAGCATCTTTTTACCAAGAACATTTTTTATCTCCTCACCATTATAAAACTGTCAACTCAAATACATTTATTAGCTTAATTTATTATTAAAGAAAAAAACAGAATGACTCATTGCTATTTATTAGTTTGATATGTTAACTAGCAAAAGGGAAAAAATCCAGATGAATTAAGTATATGGAGGCTGCCTACTCTTAATAACTCTAGCAAATCTTTGATCTATGTTAATCTCATGTTATTGTAGTAAGTATGCAGGACCATCATTCATCTCACATATGAGCAAGGCACTCTTGCGTGTCATGATAGATTTTATCAAGAAGAAAATGAAGTCAAAGGTGGCTGTCAAGGCAGCAGGGTTTTGAGTGAGTGGAGAACCTCAGAATGGGATTTTTAAGTTGCAGAATTTGATGGAGGAAGCAAGGAAAATTAATCAACCACTTTACATACACGGTACTTCATTGATCATCAAAAGGTTTTCCTTATCTAAATTTGTACAGAAAAAACCTTGCCCAGTTTACCAGGTAGAGGGAACTTGCAAAGTAATCAACAGCAGTTCAGTGCACAAATGAAACAATAGAGTACTTTGATATTGGAAAGGATGCCCTTTCATTACTCCTTTTAAATGTTATGGAGAGATGGGATTTGAGCACAGCGGTAAATGCAGGGCATGAGACTGCTGACAGGATATTACAAGGAATCCTGCGGTGGCAAAGTCCACGTAATTCTCATCACTTCATAGAAACAGGCCTATGGTATTTTAAAAATATTCACTTTGGCTTTTAGCAGAGTAGTGACTGGCAAAAATACAAAAAATTCTTTTTAAAACAAAAGTCATAAAAAGGTGGTGTGTGGCGTTTTTTCCCTTTAATTTGCCAGGCTATGCTACAAAACCAAAAAGGTAAAATTAGAAGTACATTTTTCTTTGCATTTGAGTATCACTTTTTTTTTTTTACTAGTCAGTGTTGTGTTATAGGATGGCACACAAAAGTTCTCTCTGACGTGCAGCAGATACTGAAGGCATTTCACTTGTGTTGAAGTTACCCAGGAAAGTATCTCATTGATCATTACTGAGAGGAGTTATTGTCCTGTCTGCAAGAGATTCAATACAGATCGGATGAGCATTAGATTCTGACTCAGTTCGCCTGCTGATACTCTTGTGTGGTTAGTGCTACTGGCATCCTTACTCCATCGCAGTTTTCAAGTAGTATTTGCACTAGGACTTCAGAAAGCATCTGTGCAGGCATACTGGAAGTTAGCGAGCTTTTGAGCTCATAGATAACTGCAGGAAAGCAACTAAAGCATGGCCACAAAGATCTAGCATTATGATTGCTTATTTAACCTCAAGCAAATACAAATATTTATACCACGGTCTTCTGAGCTCATCACAAAATGATAGTCTATTTCCTACCCCATCTTGTTGTTACCAAAATATTAGCACTGCAAGTTGCCACTAGACTGTACTAAACTCCTTCATAACCAGAACAGTAAAAACATTTGGAAACTGATTTCTGCTGTATAAAATGTTACACCTGCACATTTTTGTTTTCTGGGCTTAGGGGTGAATATCTATATGAGAACTGGTACTTTTTGGCTTCTTCTTTTACGTAATGTATTTCAAATTTTGAAATGATTAAGAGAGAAACTGTACATAGGCAGAAGAGTTTACATCCTGCTGGTAAGGGATCGGTTTTACTTCTGCGTTAAGGGCTCCAACAGAATTTAAATGGTACATAATTCTCATTATGTAGCCTGCTGCACAAGAACAAGCATCACCTATAACCACCGTCTGCACAGAGGACAGTCCACAGCGGACTTCTCATCACGTTAACATGTAAATGCTATCTGATCCCAAAAATCACAAGTACCATAAGATTAGCATGACAGAAAGAATGTGTGTTGAGTTGATGATGAAACTAGAGGTCCACACATATATTGTGTTCATACTACTGACACATACCCTAAAATTAAATTAAATGGGAATGAAGGTCTATATTCAGCCATTGATACTTGAAGGTTTTTTTTTTCTTCTACATGGAGACAAGGCTCCACCCATGTTAAAAAAAAAAAAAAATCAATTCTCTCCTTCATTTTCCCACACTAATGCATTATTGACTACAATGTACCAAACTTGCACTTGCAGTCTAACCCACTATTACAGCACCTTGTATCAGTACTTTAAACATTGCTTAACAAGAAAAATATGTCAATATACAATGAAAGCTTTCATTTATGCTTTCAAATTGAGCAAACTGCTGCAAGCTATGTTGTAAATTACCCCCAAGAATGTTTAACTGGGCAAAACAGAGAACAAATTTTAGTGACATCAGACGTGACTGGATTCATAATTAGCAACACTTAACAATATATTAAGTTTATCTCCTTTCTATTCCAGTGACCCTTTCAGTTCTGAGCAATGTTTGCGTATGCTATCATAAATCACGTCTCGGATTTATCAACAAGCTCCGAGTACTTTTGTTATTTGTGAAAATTACAAAGTGAACCTGGTTCAAAATTTTTTTGATAATGCATTACAGGATAGGTGGGAGCTGCCTGATCTCAGGTTCACTCCAGTCTCTCTCGAAACTGAAAAAGAACTATAATTAGTATCTATGCAGAAGTCCATTGCTGCAATAACTGATGCTCCTGACTGGTGGGGCCATGCCAAACTGATCAAAACCAGGTACTAATGCCAAGTTAGCACTCTGCCTAAAGCGACTGTCAAGTAATGATAGATTAGACAAATCTGATTGCTCTATCAAAACATTCATCTCAAATCTTGATTAGTAAACCTATTGAATTATGATTAATTCACAAGAGTGCTGCTGACAGATAAGGTACTTTATCTGACAATGTGTAGTAGTTGCTTTGCCTGAAGCAAAAAATCTCTGAAGTTGCTGGTAAAATAAACAGTATCAACTGCAATGCGCCGAGAAGGATAATGAGGCTACACGCACCTTTTAATTTAATAAAGGCTGATCTATGAGAACCTAGCTTCAGCCACAAAAACATAGGAAATGGAGGATAAGGGCCAGGAAATCACAGAAGTAAATGGCAGGAGAGGAGGTAAAACCGCCAGACTGAAAGTACAGAGCTGAAAGCGGCATAGGATGGGCTGCAGCATCTAGGATGAATCAGGAAATCCAAATATCCCTGGCTTTGAGGAAAAATTTGATTCCAAAATTATGGCATATGGCCTCCACCTATTGCATCACCTTGGTCTCACTGTCTCATGTAGCAGTAATACACTACAGAACATAACACTGGCATGAGATGCGATATCATCCACTTTGCACTTCCAGTGAATGAAACGAGTGGTTAAAAACTGAAAATTGTCTTTAACACATTACACTAGGAGAAGGGACTTGCTTCAGTGTTACTAAAATGATATTAAAAGAATATCTTGCATTGTTTATAATGTTATAAAATTCAATAATAAATAAAACAAATCTGTCATGTTTCTGCAGCTTTTAAAAACTATCTACAACAGTGGCATTTTTACAGTTAATGAAAATGCAGTGTCGTGGAATCATCAAACTTCTTTCAATGCCACCTCTGCGCACTCACTATGAATTTGTCCCAGACTTAGTATATCATAACAGACCTTCCTTTACAGGGTAAAGTGAAAACCTACCAGTTTCAACTCAATTTTGCTATCCTGATACCTGCATGTGCACATGGGTGGATCATTAGAAAGCTCTCCGTTATTTAAATTTGCGCACAGTCAGTGAAAAACGGGTATTGTAATATTTGGCTCTGACTTAATGAAGAATCCACCTTCTCCAAGTCACTTGTTAGCTTATCCTGACCTAATAATTTTACAGAAACCCTAATGCACTATGTTTCTCTCCAGCCAGTATTAACCTTTCTGTGACTCTTTTTTCTTTCTTCTCTCTCACACATATTTATTTATTTTACCTAGCCTCTGTTAATCAATGTGAACTGCAGATGGGGTCAAGGAAAGCTACTTCCTCCTTTGATAGCCTCCAATGCTTTCACTCCTGGGGATAAAAATGCTTTAAATGGAGTTATATTCTAGGAAAATCAATATATGATTACTGCAAAGATTTGTATCGATTGCCCTGTTGCATTGCAAAAAGGCTAAAGAAAAATTGCATGGCACATTCCCTTCATTTTCTACTTCATAGAACTTGCTGCAAATATTTTGAGCGAGTAAGGAGTGTTGGAACTTTATTTAATAACGTAAACTTTTCTTCGTTTAATCCTGCTACCTGTATGTTTACTTTGAAAAAAAAAAAATCCCCATTGACATCTCTCTTATAATGCCTGAAATCAGAGAGCTACTCGTGATCCTGAAAAACAAATGCACTGCAGTAAATATCTAGCTCTCAATAACTTCACCCGTTTTACATATTTCACAAAAACAAACCCACCCCAAAATTCCTGTTTTCACTACATTACCAGAATTGTTCATGCTTCTTTCTAGCACAGACGCCACACCAAGTATTCAGGCTGGATCTTGTTTTCACAGACTACAGTCTGTGGTGGAGGAACTGGGTTTCCTGGCCTGGTTTCATTTGTCTTGATGTAACCAGAGCTAGACTTGTTCTCCCCCACAAAAGTCCCGAGAACTGGAAATACAGCTTCAACAACTATTTCACCAAAATAAAATAAATTCTCCACAGAAACAGACTCTCACTCTCTTCTCCCCTGCCCTCCAGAATTAGGTTCAAGTTTGAAGAGGATCTTACTAAAATTCTTTACAGGAATCTCAAATATTTTTAATGCATCCTTATTTTGCAAGAATGGCCTAAATGCTTTCAGTAAATTGTTTTCAGACAATGGTTTCTGTAAACTTGTTTCTTGTATCACCTATTTTTTATTTACATTACATGGCATGCTATCCAAATATGAGACTGTTGAGTTTACTGTTTGAAAGAATAATTTAAAAATACTAAATAAAGTAACACACCATGATACTTCAAAGTCACTTTGGGTAAGTTATTGCATTTCTCTGTTCATCGGTTTCCTGAAGGATAATGTTATTTACCTCTTTGTAAATTATTCGGAGATCTGCTGCCAAAAAGTACTACGGAAGGACTACAAATACGAAACTGTATTTTAGAAGGTACTGAATTTGTACCAAAATGTACAAGTATTTCCCTGAATGCACACAAGTTCTTTGAATGTTGTAAAGAAATAATATGAACTTAGCATTTACAACTATCTAAACTTACTGCTTTTATTTCCAAACTACACTTGTAAATCAGTTAATCTAGTTCTAGTACCCTAATATTTACAAAGGAGTTGCTAGTCAAATCCTTCCCGATTACAAAATGCATGTCATCCAGATCTGATTATTTTCACATGTTCAAGTGATTCAAGTGTTGTCTCACAGTCATTTACCATATAGCTTTTACTGTGGCTCTGTTAAGAAATAAGGAAAAAATGTAAAGAATGAAGTGATTTTTCAAAACATGTTGAAGAATGTAAAGTTCCTTAGATTCTTACTCCTTTCTCCAGTTTTATACATCAGTGGCTTTACAGTTTTATTAACATTTCTTTTGTACAAAGATCTTTTTAAAGCCTTTCTTTCTCTAGTCCTCTTTCCTAGAAGTAGATCATCCTGCATGTGTGTTTTATGACCTTTGTCCTTTTTCTCTAAATCTTCAATTTAACCTTTGTTATAAGTCTTCTGCTTTCTGTTCCTCTCCTTATCCCTAATATATTTCAGTTTTGAAGAAGTCCTGCGGATAACATACTGGATCCTTCTGTTACTTACATTTTTCTATTTCAGGAATACTGTAAATTATTTCAGTTACATCAAAAGGTATTTCATGGCATACTCCATTACAGTATCTGGTAGAATTCTTCAGGCTTTTCTCATATTGCTCATTTTCATTATTAATAAATTCCTGACACTGTTTCTCTTGTTAATCCTTTGCAACTTTTTCTCTGTAGTAGGTGCTAAACATAGTACAAATTAATGCTAAACATACTCATTAACTGACAAAGTGACATCATTTCCGTAAAGAAAGGGTAACACTAAGCCACATCCGATTCATGAGACTGATATTCAGAAATTTTTCTTCTATAGATATACATGTGTAAAAAATAAATTAAAAAAATTCTGTTTCAGGTGAAGAGTTACTAATGGCTCAATAATTTGGATGCCTGGCCATTTAACTGTTCTGGTGGGAGACAATAAAGACTAGGAATAAGGTTTGAGGCTAGATCATGATTTGGCAGTTAATTACTGGGTGAACGGAGGGTCCCAAGTAGTCTATTTGTATAATTGCACTTTTGACATTTCTCAGAGTGCCTGGAGAAAAAGATAGGCACACCTTTTTATGGAATGTATATACAAGCAGAGTAAATATATACATGGTACTTGAACTCCTGTGAAAACCTGTCTCCTTTAGTTAGATTATTAAATCTTATTAAAGATTAATAAGTGTTAATTGCTGAGCTTTTTAAATATTTGAATCGTTGTATTTTCCCATTCTTTCTCCTGCGAGACAACCTTACTCCACACCAGACTGTGACATTGCTACCCAGCCTCGTGCACCGCTACTGCATCGCTAGTGTTATCTGGAAGACAGGGAAAGCGAGCCACTTTCCAGCCACGTCTCCACACTGCCCCAGTGCAAGAGTTAACCGTTACAAGGCTACTTCGGCACAGCCACCTAACACACCAGCATAGGTCCAGCATTGCGTACGTTGGGGCACTTGGCGTAACAGATAAGAATCCCCTTCACTCATACTTAGAGGCTGAGTAAAGTACCATTTATACCTGCCCTTTTCTTATTCCCTAGGTATCTGCATATGGAGACGGAAGAGGTAGAGTTTGATGGAACCTTGGTCTGAACGAGTATCACTAGTCCTGCATTTATCTCCATGTCACCCTACCCGCCTCCGAAAGGCAGATGCTCCCCACTGCCAGGAGCAGCGATGCTACGCGTCGCCGTACCCAGCTGCCCTCTATTCTTCTGCAGCAGTGTAAAATGGGTTACAGACTAGTCATACATTTTAGGATTAACTTGATTGGGGTTTTTTGGGTAGGTGTTCTGTTAACAGAGTAATGCATGGACCATGCACTAATAGTCACAAAGCTAAGAAGAAAAACGGAAAGAACTCAATTCCTATTATGACATATGAAATAAATATATACAGGAAGCACCACATGCCCTTCTCTGTAAAATGAATTACACTAGTTAGTATATTCACATATGCAGAGAGGCTTGCTCCTGATAAAAACAAGTAAAATATTAGGTCACTATATATTTTTAACAATTCTGCTTTTACCTATGGAAAAGTAAACAAAATAAATATAATTTTAATTGAATACTGTACATCCAGAATGACTGGCTGTCAAAACACCCCTTAGATTTATAGATGGCTTTTGCTAAAACAAATGGAAAACTATACATAACATTTCTAAACTGAGTTTCTCAAATTACCTTTCATGCCAATTTATGTCAGATAGAGTACATTGTTTTACAGGAGAAAATTCATTACCAGCAAGAGGCAAAGTTTTTTTTTATTTTCTATATCCCATTCTGAAAATTCCAGCCAAGTATTTACCACCAAATTTAAAAGCCTGCTACTAAATATTGCTAGTTTACCTGTACCTTATAACACTAATGATCAAATAATTTAAGATTGTACTTTTTAATAGGATAAATCTTTACTGAAGCCTAGACCAAAACCCTGGCTGAAGCACACCGGTATATTGTATAAGAGATAGGAAGTTTAGTGCAACTCTGGATCTCCTTCAGCAGAGACGAGTAAAGATCCATGACACACATCTAAGCAAGTTTCTTGGTTCTGAAATGCACATTCTTACCTACCCAATGAAAACAGTGTTATAAAAGAGAAATATAGCCTCAGTCCAGCTTTTCAGCTACTCCCAAAACTCCTGTAAGAATCAATCATTAGCTAGTGTTAAATGTCTTTGTTCCACTGAATTCAGTAGAACTATAGTAGTTCACGTTAGGTGAGAATCTACCCAAGATGTATATATGAACTAACTCTGCTCTCTCATAAGGATAAGACGTTTATGAAAAAGCATGATGGTACAAAATGAAGAACGATACTCCTTTCTGTGTTGGATGAATCCTCTGAATGAGGTCGGGATATGTAAGGTGATATAGTAAGTAAAACCTCCTCCTCCTCCTCCTCAACCCCCTTCCCCCCCCAGCATTTTCCCCATTCTAAAAAAGGTAGCAGTTATTCAATTAGGCAAATCTAAGTATGTTTTAATTTGGAGATTTTCATACTTGGACAAATAACTATCCAAAAAGGCAGCACTTTCACCCTGAATTTTCAAACTGTATTGATGGTCACCCACAAATACGCAGTCAATCCCACAGCAGAACAGTAAGTGTTTAGGTCATGACTCTGCAGTTCAGGGAATTCTCTGTCGTTTGGTGAACACCAAGGACTGACCGCAACACTGAGAAAATGGTAATACCTGTTCAAGCAAATGTGAAGTGATGTAGCCCGCATAACAGGCGTCAGTGGTATGCAGAATCTCTTCCAGACATTAGGGCACCACTAGGCAGTCAGTGAAAGTAAGATTATCATCTCCATTAGAAGGGATGTTAGGCTTTTGCAAAATAAAGTTTCATTTCAATTAAACCAGATTAAAGATATAGCTCAAAATCTAGAACAATTATAACCAGGCAACCTTGCAAAATACCCTGGGCACTAGTAAACAATTCCAGAATAAAGTGCTAGATTTAATAAATATCAACACATACACACACACACTCATTTTAGTACTGTCTCATAAAAGGATTAAGTAAAATCGAATGTAGACTCAAATACATGGAAATCCAGACCCCATTTTCTCTATACATATATAATTACTATTCTTGTGTAATCTATGAGTAAAAATCTGGTTTTGTTACATTCAGGGACACAATTTCTTCAATGTACAAAACTGTATAGTTTATTAAATAAACACAAACTGGGATATAATGGCATACATTTGTTTTCATTACAAGTAGTAACGCAATATTTCTCTAAGGCTTACTACATTAGCATTTCTCTCCATGTTCCAAATGCCTTTGAACTTTCTGAAAAGCTACATGTTAGCTCCCTTGTATACAGCCGAAACTTACCAAGTGAATTAACTTTTAATATAAATTGCTTTGTTCGCTATTAAGATTGATGCTGGACACACTGTACTGTAAGTTGCAAACTGCAATTACAATTCGCTGCAATTATCTCTGGTTGTTAATAGCACAAGATAGCATGTCACTTTCTACCAAGTGTATAATTTATCATTTGGGTTTTTTTTTTCCCTTCATGAACTCTTGTGGTATTCCAAATGTATAATCTTGTTGTATTTATTTCCCAGTGGTCCAACAAAATGCACAGCAAGTGCTGACTAGAACAAACTAAAAGGCAGTGCTATTGACAAGCCGTCACTTGAGCAGTAATGAACACTCTGCCTCTACTTTCACCTCACCAAACTAACAGCTTTAATTTATGATAAAGCAAACGAGAGACAACCTCCAGTTTTATTATACCCTCAGTGCTGTTTCAAATAAAGTAATTAGAAGGTCAAGAGGCAGGTCTAGAAAGCCAAATACAAATGCAAGCCCTCTGCACTGACATTTTTAAAAAATCTTGACTGTTCAAAGAGCATTTTATCCATCCCTCTTCTGCAGAGCAGCGCAAGGCAGTTTTTACCACCGTAACCAATCTGAAACAGTGTGCTTCAATTCTTTGCTGAGTAATTCAGCCCATATGTTGAGAGATACCTAGCAGACAATGTCCCTTCCCTAGGCCTTTAAAACTCACCTGTACCTTTCTTTTAAATTAAAAGCATGTTTTCCAACAGAAACTTTCACATAAAAGTGGCTTTTTTTTCTTTTTAGAAGCACAAGAAATTTCATGGGATACCGTAAAAAAAAAAATTTAAAAGAGTGAAATATTTGAAACAAATAAATAAGAAAAAAAATCCATGTTAGAAAGGTGATCTTAATTCCTCTAAAGGCTTATTTATAACTTGACAAATAAACTCTTCCTAGAACTGCTGAAGAACTAGTTTTTCCTTGAATGTTTGGACCAACTGGAATAAAAGCACATAACTAGATTTGGTCTTTGCACTATTGTTATATAAATATTTACAAGTAGAGAGATATAATTATGCTAATGGAGCATGTCTCCATTTTCATTATATGATATCATCTTGAATTTAAATTTCAGTCAAAAGTATCTCAAAACACCTTAGAAGCTAGTCAAAATCGTTCCTCCGCTAGATACAGTGATACCTATACAATTAGGCATTCTTATTAGGCAACCATATGTCTTAAGCTACATCAAAGGATACTCCAATATATTACTACAGTTCTATGTTGATCGGAAAATTACTTCCCATTAAGAAACTGTTTTTGTTGAGCCCTTCATGAGTTGTCTTAGAGTAGCTTCACAACTTAAGATAAATCACTGAACTCCAGCCAGGTCTGAATAAAAGGCAGCAGCTGTTTAACACAGATAAACAGTTTAGGGAAAGATAAATCAGAGTCCAAATGAAATAGTCCAGGGAACCAAGTCAGAATACGGCTATCTGCATGGCCATTTGCTCTTCACTAGGGCGCTTGTAGAATCCATGCTAGGAATTCTCACAATACCTCGAAGGCAGAACTTCGTCTCATCCAAAATATTGTTCCACCAATGTCCTAGGATTCATGCAAATACCTCTCCACTGACAACACCATGTCAGGAACAGAAAGAGGAGTGCCACCTGCAGACTTATGCCACACACTAACGCAGCAGCAAGTTTTTTTGGAGTGCATTCTTGTAAAACTATCAAATCAGCTTGTTCATATTTCCTTAGCTAAATATCATGGTGGAATTCATACACAAAGGTTTATCTGACTACATCCAGAACTACAGTTCTCAACTATTAGTATTATTTTTATGTAGCACAGACATCAGACAACTTCAATATACACAACAAAAATCGCACCCAAATGGAAGTTAAGGCAAAGGTCTCACAAGTGTATGCATAAGGAAACACTGAGACTTTGCAAACACTTGTGCATCAGGGGAGTTTTTAGCCTTTAGTATATACTATATTTTGGTAAGCATGTCCTACATACTTAATGGTCTTTTAATTAAGATTCTGTTGTATCATTTTTCTCAAAGTAATTTTTGCTCGATCATGGCACGTTCACATAGCAAGTGCAATTATACTTAATGACATAAGTGGTGTAAATGTGTAATTATATAATTAGAACATGCAGTTATGCTGCAAAGGTCCTTGTGGAACTGAAGAAACCCCCGAAGATACTGAACACATACATGAAATAATTAACATAACTCAGCAACCTCCACTTTAGTTTTTACAGACAATACCAAAGGAATCGTTTCAGATGTTTTCTTAAAAGAGCTGCTCAAACAACAATCCTTTATACAAACCGTTATAAGTATCTTCCACCTTCTCTCTTCCACAGTTGCTAATAGTGATTTAAATGTTTGTAGTGCTGACAGGGACTGTAGTCTGAACGACTACAATGAAAGCAGAGATGGAGTTACATGGACATTCTGGTGAATAAGGACTTCCTTCTCTTTCCACATCTTAATTACCAGTCCTTCATAACTGATGCAGTTACGTGTTATTTGCTCTGAATTCAATTATTTGGTCTAAATGTCCAAATGTACATAATCTGTTTCCTCACAGTATGATTCAGTTATATACAAACAAGTAACATCAATACATCTACAACAGTAATGAGAAGCACTTTCGACTGTGAAGTTTTATCCTGATTTATATGAAAAGTCTGAAGCTACTTTAATTGAGACTTAAACGTTTCAATGAATACCTCACGACTCCGCTGTTTTTCCCTGATAATGGTCTTCAGGGTCTATTTCCTCAAACTGGTGTTTACTATATGAGGTTAAATTTCTTTTTCTCTACCGTGTGTACTCCCACCTAACATTTTCCACCACGTATATAGTGAACCTGCCTTTTTCCTACTTCACAGGTCAACACCACCTGCAAAGATCACTTTGTTTGTCATCTTTTCCCACAAGAAACTCTAACTCTCAAGCTTCCACTTTCCATGTACCCTCAGGGTAAGTAAATTCTTTACTAAGATGCAGCTGAAATTGATGGCTGCCCTTTTGCTGTCCCCTCGCCTGCTTCCATCTTATTTTTACTACCTCCCTTATTCAAATGGGTCTTACACCAAATGGTGAATACAAGAGGTCTGTAAACTTTGCATGGAAGTTTAAAAAATAAATACACAATATATGCATCATAAAAGTTCAGAATGCAGTAAAGAAACATCAGATGCCTCTACTGCTCAATGTATTTTTAGATTGACATAGTTGATGTCTGTATGTAGCAGGCAAAAAGTAACTGGAATTGGGAGTACGTGTGTGTTCTTGTGTTCAGGAAATTGAACCTTTGAATTAAATATATTAGGAGGTCTTCTTTGTAGCATTACCTGCTGAAATGCCGTCCAAACTTATAAGATTCAAACCAGATAATATTCAGTGTTAAGCATTTCTCTAGCAAACCTTTGATGGGTTCTCAAATTTATGACCTTTTGACAAACGGAGCTTATGAGGATCATTATGAGATTTTTTTTTTTTTTAATTAAAATCATTCATTCCTTGATTCAGATGCAGCCATTGCAAAGCACAACAGCAGTTATCTTCAAACTACTGTTCAAAGATTGTTAAGCAGTAGAGGAAGTACTGAGGATATAAGGAAATCTGTGAATCAGTGAAAGATGTTGGTATGCAAGAGTGAAGATATACCAGCTGGTCTCCTGCTTCAGCTGGTTACCAGAGGGCCAGGAAGAAATTAGTCTCAGACATCAGTTGAAAGAACACCTGGACATTAACCTGGGGCACCAATTCCCTTATGAACAAGGTAATCTTTGTTTCCTCACCAATACATCTAGAAACTAAATAATGACTATTAAAAAAACCCCAAAATCCTTGCTCCCAAGTGTCCTTAAATCACTTACCTTCAATAAAGAAAAAAAGAAGCATTTATGAAAAGGCTAGGGGAAAACACAACAACAGGTTTTGCTCTAACTTTGAGATACAAGTGAAATAAACTGCAGTAACATCTCTCACCTTCTTGACAAAGGCATGCAAACCTAGGGCTGCGTGGACAAACTAATTTGAAAGTCTGCATCTGATTTATTTCTAGTAAAGACAGTAATAAATAGTCGATGCTTTCCTCAAGCATTTGGCTCGTTGGATGAAAACGGAGCACAAGGTAATGAAGTTCACTGTTTGAACAGACAGAAATTCTACACTGAAGATGATACTGGTCTCAAAATAAAAACTATGCCGTATTTTGGCTGAAGACAATACTGGTTCTCAAAATAAAAACTATGCTGTATTTTGGCTAGTGGCTTGTACTTTCTCTTATTCAGAGATCTTGCCTTAGGATACAGAATGAGGACACAGTTTGCATTTGCATATTTAGATCATCCCCTCAAAAAAGAGTATTGCACAATTTCCATAGACATTTACAAAATCTCACATATGGCTAAGTAGAAACTATTAGCGGTGTGTGAATCATATTATATTTGGCAGCACTGATATTCAGACTGCCAAATACCACCCAGTTCCAAATACAGGACTAAATCTCTGTTTCAATACTCCAGCAGACTCTGGCCTTCAGAAATCTTCAAAAGGAAATGCTAAAGAATTAAATGAAATAATTGTTTTTTCCCCTATATACAATGGCTTTTTGAAAAAAACCCTCAATGTATTTTTCAGAAGAAAGATATTCTTCTTACAAGATATTTGATTGCTTTGCAAGCCAAAATAAAGAAAATGTTATTTTATTTATAAAAATGTTATATTTGTCTTCTGGTTTTCAGGGGGGGTGGGGGTGGGGGCCGGGGAAAGAATAGAACGATTTCTACTCCCACACCAATATACATAAAGGAAACCTAGATAATATGCATGCAGAAGGACTGGGGAAGGGAATGAAGGGAGAAGCAGACGGAAAAAGCTAGAAAAGCTCACTCAGAGATGTGAATTGTCAGCCAGAAACCAGCTAAATGCTTCTTAATCCTAATGTCAGATAATGGTGCTTCTCATTGGCTACAGAGCTTCCTGAATGAAACGTGGGTTACTGAACTTGTAAAAGTCTTGGAATAGTATTTCTCCAGCAGAAGATTCAAAATCCAGAATTAGTTTTACATAATGACTTACATTTTCAAATAACTAATGTTTTTTTCCTACTGCTGATTTCTGCAATAAAATGCACAGCATATTTTACCTTCCTGCAATAAGACACTACTTTCTCCCGGTTAGTGTCAGTACTAAAGCTAGTCTCGTCGGCTGTCACCATTCAAAAGTATATACTGTGATTGCTAAAAGTCCTTTGGGGTTTCACAGCTATATTTGGATGATAGCAAATTTTATTACTACCCCATACAAGTACATGCCAATTATGGAAACACATATTTTGCAAAGTTTCCAAAGGTAGCCAACATATTCTTAACGTGCACTTTTGTGCCAATTTTCTTTTATGTTTTGAATTAGTTTTAACCATCGTCCTTCAGATGACATGGAACAGAACAGAAATACTCTTCTCTCACAATAGATTTTCTTACTCTAGTAATGCAATACAAATTCTACTCCAGCCAGATACTGGAGTCCTCCATTTTTGGGTCAGCCTTCATTTGCATGTTATACATGCACTAAAGTTGTATATTTTATCTCTCAATCAGTTCATATCAGTACATGAAAGACACTTCCTAGCAATTCTTTGCTACAGCTTCTGATTCATGATGTATTTTATGGAAGACATATTTTAGGTTGTCTGTCCTTTGATTTCCCACAGAAACTAATAAATAATCAACAAAAATATGATTAAAGACATTGCTTGAACTCTCAGCCAAAATGAATACTAGCTAGTTGAAAAATCTTTCTGATCCAAATCTGTTTATCTTAGAAACAGAATTCTAACTTAGGTTTTAAAAAGCCTGATGAAGGGTTGAGCTAAGTTTTGACATGATATTTTCATATTCAGAATATGTCTTGAAATAAGAGGGAAAAGGTTATGAAACTTGAAATTCTAGAGGGATGAAATAGAACATAACAAACTAGAAAAAAATTATCTATAATTGCAATTCTCTAAAAAAAAAAAATTCCTTTGAAATCTTATTCAACCAGTACTTGATGTGTTCTTGTGAACACTGCTTTAAGACTTTGTTTAGGTAACTATAAGATCATGGCCAACAACAGATAATAGATTAAAAATATTCTAACTTATGTCTGACTTCCAGTATCAAAAGGTGAGGAAAAACTAAAATTAAAACTTCAAACCGAGTATTTCCTGTCATTCAATTCTCTGTAAGTCCATCTGTTTATCTAAACCTCTATTCCAAACTTCCCAAACATATTCAACAAATTAGGAAGTGGGCTTATATTATGTTTATTTTGAGAATATACATGGGACTTCTTCCTTGTCTAAACTTGCCTTTACAAGTATAGGAAAAATACAAAAGATTTGGTTAAAGAATATAATTTATCAAAACATATATGACCTCTAGCCTTTTTAAAGAAGTATTTATTTTCATATAGGCAATCCTGAAATACTTTTATAGATCAGTTATTGCTATCTGTAAATGCCCAAGATGTGACACATGAACCTTATATTTTGTCATGGAAGAATAGTTTTAGCTCAGAGGAACACCACCAACTAAGCAAACAGAAGTGGAACCACCAAAGGAAGGGATTCTTTGTAAGAAGCTGAGAAGTACTAATTACAACTGTCAGTTGTTTTCTTACAAAAATATTGCTAATTGACTAGTAACTATTAAAAAAAGTTGTTTTACAACTCAGTACAATAACTACAACATGTGATAGACATATTTTTGTCAATCCTATATTATACTTATCTGTTTAGCCAATTCTATACATTTTAGTACTTTGGAAATTATTACTAATTATTTAAATATTTAATAAAAGTGACAACAAGTGTGATTTAAGTCTACATTTGGAAAAGAATTGAAAATGTACAAGATAATTTTTTGGTAATATATCCAATGCACTTTGTTTTTATTTAATTAAAAAATAACTATTCAAAAAATTAATTCTTTCATTTTTGTTTTTAATGTCCAGCAAGCATTTAAAACTTGTAGCTCAAGTCCTCTTATAGATCAATTTATTTAAAGGTCAGAATAGGAAAATAAGCTTTCCTGCATTTTCAGCTCTCAGCTGGTTTCTCAGCTTTGAATGAGTACATCACTGAACTGGACCACAGTGGAGGAAAAACTCTCTCTGCATGCTGCTACTGCTGCCAAAAGCCAGCTTAGCAGTTTAGCAGACTTGCTCCAGGTGTTTAACCCCTTCAGTCATTTGGCTTTCTTTAAAACTTCAGCTGTAAACAAGTGTGCTGCTTGATTATTTTTGTAATACAAATCGGTTTCATCGATCTTAAGAAGTCTGTACGTTAACACTGTCATGTTTATTTTTACATATTTATTTTAAACCAGAATGATTCAAATATAAACCCCCGTTTTTATTAATTTCCTTACGCTGATTTTTTTTTACCTACTTTAACTTCTATATAACATATTTAAACTTGCCTTTATATTTCTTATGAACAACACGGACCTTTACTTCACTATATAAATTCTTTTCCAATAGCTTTTCCACAGAGCCTGAGGAGAACAGACAAAACTATGCTTTCTTGTAGCTTTCTCTGCCAGTCCTGCTCAGCACTTCTAAGCAGGTAGATCTCGCAGTAAATTTTACAACTGCGGCAAAGAAGTCTCCTTAACTTCAAAATTTAAGGGAAGAGCAGAAGCAAATTTTACTTCTTTAAAGCGTCTGCAGTAAGCAGATCAACAAAACGCCTCCTTCCTCAAAGCCACGTAGGTGCAGCATGGAAGTAACACGTCCACAAGCCTGTAAAACCCATACGCAGCTACTCAGTGCTCCAGTAAGACAACTTTCTCTGTTCATGGTAATGAGCGTTAGCAGTTTAGAAATCTTGGTATAAAAAGCAGATGCCCAGAAAAAGCTTAATTTTATTTAGAAGAGAGATGTACCTCTAATACACGACCTAACATAGGGACTGGGTCTGTTTTAACACGAGCTGACAAAGATCGACTTGCAGTCAGTCTTCTGCGGTAGCGAACCAGGAAGACCTCGCGATTTAGAGAACGTCCCCTGCAGTACAACTGTTTACACAAGACTTCAGATGGTAATAGCTGAGTGATAAAGCTTGCACATAATCAGTAGGAACTAGCCATCTTTCAACCCTTGTTTACTCTGATAGAAAATCAAAATACTAAAAGTTCACAAGCAGGGATAATGCCGTGTTCCCAAGAACTCCATTTTACCAACATTATTGCATTCTTAGTATTACATTACATTACTTGAAGCAACTATATTCTCAAAAAACAGTTTTCAAAATGTTTCAAAGCGTAGGCAGTGTCCAACAAAACACAAAAGATTAAATTAATCCTTGTGCAGAAAGCCTCTCAGTGTGCCACACTTAGTATGCTCGAAAATATACAGAGCTGATTTTTTCTGACAAAGAGGATGTAAGCATTTCTATTTATTACGTAATTGAAATACTCTTTTTTCCCCCTCTTCTGTGCAAACATGGTACCTTTTTTCTTCATAGTCTACAGATGATACACAACATGATTTTACAGACTTTCAAAGAAATTTTCAAAGGGAAATATGAGGATTTAGGTAAGCAGAGTAAATACACTTCTATAGTAAACAGTTTCTGCCTTTGAAATGTTTTCATTCATTATGTAATTTACAGGAAAAATCAACAGCATTGAAACACTGTCACAACATTATCTGCTCTAGCAAGGAAAAAAAAAAAAAGATTTAGCATTACTGAAAGCTGATCTGACATTTGTCCTTAAATGAAGAACACAAGCAAGTTTAATACCTCCTGCTGAAAGGACATTCATAGCAGGGTATCTTAACCCAGCCTCAATGCACTAACACATTTCACTAAAAATCTTTTGATTATTAGTGTTTTTCCCAGCATCCTTTAAACATAATATGCTAGTGTAGTGCAAACATATCATTTAGCTTGTGAGTAAATGTGATTTTAAATATACCTTATGCATGGAGGCTGGAGACCTCTATTCTCCCGTCTGTACAAGCTGCTCTTTGCAGTTAGCTAACTAATGCTTTCTCACATTTCACGAAGAGACTCATCCAGACTCACTGAGGGAATTCCTGAAAGGACTACGAAATTTCAGCCAGAGCCCCCAAACCAGAGCACAAACCACATAAAGACTCTGCCTTCTTCAATGCATCAAACAGCTTCTAGTCCATAATTTAAAATAAATTAAAAAAGAAGCAATTAAAAATTACGGAAAGCACAGCTGTCTGTCTGTGCAGTCTCAGCAACCACTTTGTGGGTTGCTTCGTCCCAAAACTGTGTAAACTAAATTTTAAAGAAGTATTTCTCTCTCTATGGAAGTCCTTTGTGCATATTTCATATCACTTATGGCATTTAAGAGCAAAACATCAACAACATTAGGTGTCTCAGTACAATCGGCGCAGAATTGAATGTCACAAACATTGGCACGTACAAGCACCAAGGTAACTTCTATGAACTATAAAGAAGCTAAAGGATTTCCTCTCAGAGAATACAAACACTTGAAAGAAGTTGATTAAAAATTATTTTTGTGCTACTTATACTCAACAACTAAGCGGACAGGAAAATGTGTATTTTCAGTTTTCTGTATGAAAGTATAGGTCCCTTATGAACCATTTTAACATAGGAATTTTAATAATTCAGCTTTACCCCAATACTCTATACTTGCAAATATTTAAAACAGTATGTAACTCTATGTACAACTGTTGGCGGGATAAGAGTTGTAATACAGTAGGCTGAAGATAAAGCTGCTGCAGATGTGCAAATTAGCACAGTGTTAACTGAACATCTATTGTACATAAAAAGGGAGCTGAAGGCATGAGTTACTGTGCATGAGTGATGAGTGTCAATGATGAGCCCTATAAATCATAGTCAAACTAAGCTTTGCTTACCTATTGGCTGTTTATAAGGAGTCTCTTCAGTACAGAAATGTCTACTAACATCATATAACAACAGAATTAAAAACATAATAACTAAAAACAATAAGTATACAAATGTATTTATTGATTCCAAATAGCAACATTATTTCTTCCTATGCTCCTCCATTTTGTTTTGTTACCTTAAAAGAATAATTCTGGGATACTATAATAAATACTTACACATCACGAACAGAATAAATACAAAGAATATAAATGCCAACAGAAATGCTGAGAATGCATGGTAGTGGTAACAGTTTTTGTTGACAATTGGTCAACGAAACCACGCATCTAGAATTCTAGTCCTAAACCAGAACACTACCAACATCTATTTCTACAGAATTAATCCCTAGCTTGCATCTAATTTTCCGTAAGATTATTAGGTCACTTCCTCAGAAATGCGATAGATATGCTCTCTACAATCCTAGACACTATTTGTGGCTCTGCACCTGAAACAAGCAAAATCTCTATCAAATTCCCGAGTCTGCTGTAGTTAATAGCAAAGTTCTCACAGACATCAATGTGGCCCTGTATTTCTTCATCTTAGGAAACTTAAATGATGCAAAATATGAATAAAAATGGCAGCCTCCAATGAAGACTAAAATACAGGGCTACTGTCTGAATCATATTGCCTGTTTTGAAGATAAAAGGCTGAGTAGCAGCTAGGGAGAGTGAACAAACTACATGGGGAAGTGCAGCATCACAAATTCTCAAGCAAAGGCCCTGAATGGATTTGTGCCTCTTAAATCTCATTATTATTCACTCTCAAGTCAATGCTGCTAAGACAACACCAGAGCATCCATTTTGTTTTCTACAAGCCACCATATTTCTGCCGCATACTGTCCTTCAAGAAAGTCTGAAGTCTTTGAAAATTCTAAAAGCTAAATAAGACTAATTATTGCATTTATAAAAACTATTTAATAACTATATAGCAAAGAGGAAAAAAACAGAAAAAGAAAAAAATTTCTGTGATGACCAGTAATCATACACTCCCTTCAACCATAGCCACTCCCATCTCCGACATACGAACTATTTGTCTCTGAGAACTTTTTAGCCTGTATGAGCACAGTTAACTGTTTGACTTGTTCTGCAAGTTGCTTTTAATTGCTTTAACGTGGAAAAAAAAAGTGATAATTAAATTATCATGCAGATCTCCCAACCGTGTTGACAGTTTCAGTAAGAGAAACATCACATTAAAGTACACTTTCACAGCATAGAGTAAACCATGAACAAACCCTTGGAAATTAGCCATGTTGATACTAGCAGTGAAAGCTGAGTAAAAATATTAATTTAATACAAAGTAAAGTGCTATAGCAAAGTGACAATTATCATTCATTTTAATGATTATTTTCAGAACCATACAGAGAGAAGAAAAATATCTAACATACAACTTTTGTAAACCAATACCACAGTAAATTCATACTCCTGTAGTATGATGCCAAAATGAATATTTTTCTTCAAATTTTCTGTCGCTGTGTGAATTTGGTAGGGATCATTCTGTGTATATCATCTAGATTAATGCCACTATATTTAGATTTGCTAGAGACAGAACTGAGTTCTTCATTGCCAAATACCCCAGATCATGCAGCACTATATGACAACCCCTTTGTTCCTACAGAACTATTCCAGAGAGCAGGAAGACATTTCTGGAAGTTTACAGAATACCTTTTACCCAGTCTGATTTTCATTGTCTGTTCTGGAGGTGGACTTGGGATATATGGATTTGCACAGGTGGATTGCTGAGTGTCTCAATACAGGCTTTTTTCCTCAGGCTACTTTACCCTTCAGCCCTGTTAGACTTTCCGTGGTACATTGCAGAGCTGTACTAGATGAGTTCAGAGCACAAATCCTATCATTTATAAAGAGAATCTACACACTAGATTCCCACACACACCTTTGGAGCTTCTTGACTTAGTCTTTAACATTTCTTTGCTACCTTTCTGAAGTAGGCTAAACTAAGGAAATTCACGTCCTAGCTCCTCAATCTCTAGACTGTGAAACTCCGGATAAATCCACATAGCATTTTCTGAAAGACACAGGTAGTGACTCCGATACGCTGCTGATTTTAAATGAAGGCTGAATTCTTAGGCCTATGGCAACAATACAAGTTTTCAAAAGGAAGATTTCTTTCAGATCTTATCTTGAAGAACGACCAGAATTCTGACTGACTCAAGGGCCTATCCCAACAGCAGCCAGCACTGAGCATGGAGCCGAGTCCCTGGAGACTGAAAGTCAAGCGGGTGGAATTCAAGGTGACTAACTGCCCGCTTTGTACTGCCAGCCAGCACGCTCCAAAAATAGGGCACTGCATTGGCTAGGGAAGGGTTTGGTTACAGCAGACAGAGGATATTACTAGCACAGTATGTGTCAGCTACTATTTGTCTCTACCAAATAATACTTAGGGCCAAGCATTCAAAGACAGTTAAGACCACCCCTTGGTTTTGGGCCAGAAGATTTAACCCCAGAACTCACTGCTACCACAAAATTTGTGGTGTAAACTAAAAGGCTGTCAAAACAACACTGGCAAATGTGCTTACAAATCAAATAAATTGTTTCATTTGCAACTATACTTTACTGTAAGTGCAGAAGCTTTAGGCTACTGATTTTTATTGTGTATTTCAACACAGCTGTGGAAGCAGTATTTCCTGTAGAAGAAACTTCATTTAAAACTTGCTCTTTCTCGTGGCAGGCGAAACAAAAAGCAAAATGAGGCCAGTGACAATACTCATACTACCTTTCAGAAGCATAAAGAGCCTTTTCTACACTAAAATACCCCCCATATATATAAAAAAAAATACATACATATACACACATATATGTACATGAACACTATATATATAGTTTAAGACAGCTTAGCTAATGTGATTTTGATTGCTTTTCCAAATGTCAATATAGGACATGACTTTTTGTTCGGTTTTATCAGTTAGAATTCAGGCTTCCCAACTTACCTAGCCTAGAGGAGTGTAAACTCTGTCATTTACCAGGCACACATTCTGCCTACCTTGATCCTGCATGCGCTAAATGCCAGCAGTCACCTCATGTGGAATATTGCCGTGGCCCTTCTCTGTATATGCTAATGGCTTTTCAAGCTATACACAGCTCTGCTGTGGAAAAACAGGTTTGAAAGACACAATCAGCTACCTTTATTCAAACATTTCCTTACGCTTACTAGCACATACTAATCAATTTCTTACTTGAGGTATAAATATACTAGTACAAAGTCTAGAAAACATGCTTCTAAATTTGTGTAACCAAGATTGTGCTGCCTTAAGATTTTGCCAGTCCCCACAGACAGGTATTGAGACGTAAATGGCATGTGTATAATACCCCTCTAGCTAACTGATTTGTCAGCAGGAACCCAGAAGGTGGTTTCAGGCCTTTTGGAAAGCAGGGCCTCCAAAGGAGTACATACCCCACATATTACCGACAGCGTTTACGGTCTCAAGGAGATGCGAAAAAATACTGGTCATTTTAGCCTTTCCTTTCACTTCCCTGTCCTTCTTCCCTCATTCATAACGACACCAAATTTAGACTTTTTGCTTGCAAGCAGCATATTAAGCATAAAATCCAAATAGGAGAGAGTTGTCCTCGAAGTCTTCCTAAATGTTTCAAACATAACTACAACCTCTCCAAGTTTAACAGCGCAGATTCCATTTCCAACCATATTAAACGCCGGTCTTCAAGACTTCAAGTTATTAGAAGCTTAATCTAATAATCACAAACTATTATTATACTGTTAGAGAAACATCTGTCAACTGTGTTTACAGTTTTTAAGAAAGTATGCATTAATGAGATGCTATGCTTTGTGTTCAGACAATGCCCATTAGATTATGTCTTTGTCCTACAAATCCTGCCATTATAAAGTACAAAGCACAGCTTTTACATTTTATCACTCTTATAAAACATTCAACAAGATTTTCTTTCAAAAATAACACTTTTTTTGGATTGTAGTGACAGCAAAAAAAGGACACCTTAGCTGACATCATAGCACTACCTAAATAAAACAGATACTGAGGTTCACATTAACATGATAAACATTTGAAACACAGAATTTGATTATTTCAGGGGTCTTAAAAGGTTTTTTGAAGAGTGAGACATAAAATAAAAGAAATAAAAATGTAAAATAACCCACTCTTCTGCTATAAATCATTGAGCTCCTTTTCCCAAATCCATTAATAAAAACAGTGATTGTATTTCATGTTACAGTTATCTACAAAAGACCATTCTTAATTGCTCTTAAGGCATCATGTTTTATTTTAGCCAGGTTCACATTTTATTATAGAAGACTAATGGGGCATAGACTCCCAGCAGAACTTATTTTAAACCTTGGACCAGTCAACTATAAAAAGGGTATAAAAATAGTTATAGAGGCAAAATAAAAATTAAAAACTATAGCTAAGCTTTCAGATTTACAGGTGTAATAAAATGTGTCATAAACTTTTGCTTTCATTCCAAAGCTTTGTCGTAAGAACACGCAGAATCTTTCTCCATTTCAAAAGTGTATGTTCAAGTGTTAAATCTTTGTGTTTTCATTTTTAGTTTATAGTCTTGCTTGGGTACATGTAATTTCTTAAAATTTATTGCTATTTCATTAAACATCCTTGCTGATCAGAATGCAAGAGTGATAAGAAGGACAACCGTTACAGGATAATAATAATAACTTAATGGCATTTCTTGTTAATGAGGTAATAACAAGAGGCCTTCAGGCTTTCTGCTTCTAAGTTTATTTAACCAAACTACTTCTGTTATTATCTTATTAACCAGAACCCTCAAGTTGTCATTGCCCTAGTAATAATTCAAAGACCTACTGGATTCATTTATCAAATTAGTTAAGGAAACAAATAATAAGTTAGAGCTAGAAAACTTATAAAACCACACGGTATTAGACAGAGATGATCTCGTCCGTATGTCATACTGAGTTGGTGCCAATTCAAGACAATAGGTGCTGCTATGCTGTTTGCAGCAAGATCTATCAGGAAAGACTGAAATCCTAATCATGTAACATATGTAACTATTTTCTAGATCAAAGAAATTAGCACTTGTGTCCTTAAAAATTCTAGCTCATTTATGCCATCTTGCCTCCTTGCTTTTGCTTATTAGTTGCAGCTGGATACCACGCCATTTTATTTCCAAACTTAATTGTATTGATGTAGCTGAGCTGCAACTCAATTACAAGTTTCTTGATATTGAGGATATGATTTGAAAAAACAGACTTCTTAAAAGAAATAAATCAAGTTAAACTTTATTGTCACAGTGGAAAGTGATCTGAACAGTCAGAACTACCCAGATATGTGGGGGCTGGCTTTCTTTATATATTTCCTAATTTTTAATCTACTCTTGTAGTTTTTGAGGTCCATAATTGATTCCAAAGGTGGTATATTTTAATGGTAAAGCCATGTCTTCAAATGGCTAGCACGGTTTACCTGCTAAAGAGCTGCAGAAACAACACTATTGCCTACCATGGCAACAGCAAATAAGGGACACAGGGAGAGTTAAAAAAAAAAAGTTTTTCTACAAGATTAAGTGTACATGAATATTTTGGAACAATCTGGAAGCAAAGACGCAAAAGGACTTAATTGAAAGTCGACCGCTGGCAAGATGCGCAGTCACCCAATGGTTTTTGCTCCAAGTCGAACTAGAAACTCTGGTTATAGCCATGGAAGCACCATCTCTTGTTCACAGAATGGGCTAGTTCTTTGATGGTTGGACTTGATGATCTTAGAGGTCTTTTCCAACCTTTATGATTCTATGGTTTAGTACTGTGCTACAATACTCAGTTTTATGTACTATTTCGGCAGGTTGCATTCTGCTAAAAATAAATTTTCAGGCTGAAGGAGCTATGAAAATCTGTGTCACATGAACTGAGTGTAGTTTCTCTAACTGCTCTGCTCCATTTCTGGTTTTACTGGAATTAACCAAGGCAAATTATTCATGTGGAAATATTCTTATTTCCTAGGTGAAAAGTAAGTCCTCCACAGAGAAAACTGCTTCATTATGCACATACGCAAAATGACATGTGCAAAAATGTATATGCAATAGCTATCTCTATTACCGCAAGATATCAGCAGCTAACAGGTTTATTTCTAATTCCTCGTCATACTCTCCTGCCACAAACACTTTTGAATGGAAGAATCTTGAACTGGCTCAGGTTTGTTCCCAGCAGGCATACTTGTAAAGATAAAAAGAATAAGATTTCCCCCCCCCCGCTTACTCCCTATTTTGGTAGTTATTAACGAGAAGAAGGGCTAAGGAAGGAATGGAATGTTTAGCCCAGTACCACAGTCTGATCTTGCTGAAAAAGAAAACAAGAGCAGTCAAGCAAAGTAACTATGTTCCTATTTCTGGGTCTAAATTTCCATGCCAGGTTGTCTTTTAATGTCTGGTTCTCAAAGTTTTCCTACTCTTAATCCTTCTTGCTAAAAATTTGTTTTGTTTTTTCATCCGACAGCTTCTGGCAGCAAGTGGTATGTAAATGTTCAGTAGCCCATCTGAACCCTGTTTCAGAACAAAACAATTTCAGTTTCTAAGTGTCTGAATTACTTTAACTAAATCTGAGGATTTACCTATTGAAGCTTGAGCAGCTCCCTTTCAACTCTGAATGAAGGAAGAATTATGAGACTGCAGTTATTCAATGAGAGCTATCTGTCCTGGCACTTAATCAAAGGGATTAGGATTTGGAAAGAAAAGCCTACAGGTGATCCTCCAGGAAGCATACCAAGCAGTTATCAAAAACATACAAGTTCAAAGCAGCTCAATTTTCATATGTTAAAAGTATTTGGATGAAGCCTCAGGCTTGTTTCTAGGTAAAGAATTGTGTTAAAGCTGTTTGTACTTGCATACTTAGTAGACAAGGGAATGAAATAGCATGTGGTGAAGCAGTACTAGGTCCATCTAACCCGATGTAACACAATAAATCAATCTTGTTGTTAGTGAAACATGATCTGATACCGAGTCCAGGTTTCAATGCTCTTTCTTCACTCTGGCAGGCATGATCGACACTCATTTACCTCTTCAGCAAAGAAAGCTGCCATAACATAAAGGGAAAGATGTTACACGCCACATCAAGTGCTTTAATAATTGTTATTAATCTTGTAGCTACTTTCTCCCTCTCCACACAATATTTTGAATTTAAAATATATTCAGTATCTTTAGTTTGTAAGACTATTTTTAAGCTACTAAAATACTAATAATCAGAGACCTGTCTTAGTCAATCAGAGGTGTCAATAATCAAAGTTAATGTTGAATCATAACTCAACTACAATGATTTTATTTACCACAAGCATTACATCATACTGGCGTAAAAGGGCCGGTTAGGGACAATGAACAGCACGTTCCATTGCATTGCCAAGAGAGGAAGGAACACTTGAGTAGCAGGGCTGAACCAGCTGTGGATTCAGGACAAAGTACTTAAGAGTTATAAGCCTCGCCACCACATCTCTGAGATGGCTTTCCTTGCCAACCACAAGCAGTTACATTTTACATGCGATAAATGGAGGTATGTCTGTCCGGAAGGACACAGAAATAGAAAGAATCCACTGTACATAGTATGTTCCTACCTGAAGTCACCATAAATCGTACAGCCAGTCGTCATGTAAGTTAACACTGAATCATTCTCTGCAAAGTTTACCCGCACAATCTGTGAATACCAAGAGAGGTGCAGAAAGCTGAGTTACACTCTGCAGCGGCAGCTGAGGTATGCTTGGCACCAGCAGTCTGGAAACCGAGACAGTTCTTAAAGTACCAAGTGCATGGCTTTGGGCAACACAAAAATTCTTAAAACTCAAGAGGTTTTAACTATGTATATCTACATCTCTCTATATATATTTATACATCTATATCGCTCTCTCTCTAAATCATTATCTCAACTTGAGGGCAAGTACTTCACAGCCCAGTCCACAGGAAAGGAGAATGGCACTGATTTCCCAAAAGGGGAAAAAAAAAATAAATATTTCCACGCAGAAAGGAAGAGGAGGGGGAAATACATTCAGCACCCCAGCTTTCAGTCTTTGCCTGATAATATTTAGAAAACCACCTTTCTGTTTCTTCTTTCCATGTTGTTAATACTACCATCCTACATACATATCATATGTATAACCCTGCATAACAGCCAACCAATCAACTGAATTCTGTGTGTGGGAAGTAAAGATTTCTGCATCCATCAATTTCTCTGGCAAAGTAATGAAGAAAATTCAGAGTACCTTATACAGCAATGTTAACTGGACCAGCTCGGTTAACGCAAAACCAAAAGGTAAATTCTATGAAATGACAGAGCTTGGAGTTGCACAGTATACGTGGAAAAAGTACTTTAAAACTAGATGTTTACAATACTCTATACGCTTACAAAAATATTAAGATTTGTCAATATTTACAAAACTACTTAGTAATAATTTTTCACCAAGACTTGGATTGTGGATTTTTCATGGATAAGTCCCAGTCTCAGTTAATTTAAACAAATGAGGGAAAACAAATAAATTATGGATTTGGAGAAAATTGTTTTGAGTGGGTCATTACGGATCGTTCAGAATAATTAAGTTCCACACTCCTGAAATACAAACCTTGTAATAAATGTAAACTGTAGCAGAGCTATCAGGCACGACTGAGAAACAATACCATAATACTGACTGTCTGTGGCTTCCTATCACCTTTGCAATAAATTACCTGTTTAAGTACTCTTCAGAGACAATCTTGAAGTCCTTATTTGGGCCAAATTCACACTTAAGAGCAGCAAGATTTAGCCCTAAAGTATCTAATAAATGAGGAACTGTAATAAATTTAAATTCCTATTCTGATTCTGTCTCTATACACTCTCATATGCTTATGTTCACAGTTGTAGAATCAGGGCCTGAAATGTTCATAGGAAAAAAGTAAGGAGGAAAACATGCAACAGTTTTCTTACGTGTCCTTCACAATTATTCTCTAAAAAGGTAGAGTTATTGAACAGAAATATATATTGAAACAATAAAAGTCTACTAAAATACACCCTCGCTCCAAGTAAAATATACATAGTTTATTTTGAATTTATACTTATCTAAGTAAAACTAAACAAGTAAGAAGTCTTACCTTATTAATGCAATTTTCAAGGCATTATATTATCAAAAAGTCATGCGCTACACTATAGAATAAACATATTAATGCTTAATATTTTTAGCCTACTGATAGACAAATTAGCTATTCCAAAGAAATTCCAAAGTCTTAAAAGATACTAGTCATCTTTAGGGAACTGCCAGGTACCCTAATTCATTTATATATTTCACTTAGGACTTGACTTATACCTGTATCAATGGCCACTACTCACAATCCTGATATTGTGCTAGACGCTATATAAACAAAGAGCAGTAATCAGCCATGCAGAGCCTACAGTCAAAAAAAGAAAAGGACAAATAAGGCAGGAGAAATTCTGTGTTATGATTACAAGTAGCACAGACACATCAAGTACCTTCCCTAAGTACCTATACAAAGACTAAGGGAAAGCTGGAATTGAATCCATACCTCTTATCTCTCCTTCCAGAGCATAGAAAAAACCCCTATCAAAGTCAACAATAGCCGAGGGCACTCAGCACTTCGTAAGATCAGTCCAGCAAGAAGTTCATCTTTCTTTAAAATAAAGCTATTGAAAGCCAAATATCACTGTCATTCATAATGGTGTAAACCCACAGTGATTCTTCATTTCAGTGGAGATCCTTGGAGTGGAATTTGGCTCCAGAAAGAGTCAGTTATTGAAACTGATGAGTTTGGTAAGGAATTTTAACTAAACTTGAACGGAGTTCCTTTGGATTTACACCAGCATAACAGTGTACTTATCCTTGTACAACTAAAAACGCTATACCAGTTAGCTCCCCATGCTCTCTCTCATAAAAATAGAAAGGGCTGTTACCATCACAACATAAACACTGGAATACATCTTGTGTACACTGTTTTTAAAAAAAAAAAAAAAAAATGTATTGCATGATTGCTACAATTTTATTCTTATGTCTTTTTGCCAAAAAGAAAATATGGTTTTAATATAAGTTTACATCTGCGTGGTATTACATGCATGTAAAACAGATGTAACCTAATTACATTTTCATTTAAATTGCTAAATAGCTACTTAAGTAAAAAGCTAAAATAACATACAAACAACAGTTACTATAATAACAAGTGTACTTAGAATTAAATGAAAGGGATCAAAGCTACAGCATACAAAATTTGAGATGGTCTTTGAAAAAGATACAGTGACATAACAGCGCTGTATTGATTTACTCAGTAATTTAATGTCTCTACAACTCAGCCAGAAGACACATCTCAGTTTAGCAGAGACACATGGAGGAAAATTCAGAGAGTTTATACAAAGACTTTGGGTCTCATAAAGATTAGACATACTCTACTAGAGATTATGTAGCAAAATCCCAAATTGGAAGTTAGAATACCAGTGCAATACAATCAACTTGATTATAGTTTTAGGCAGACCCGTCTGAACTGGCTGGACTCAGAAATCATGTCCTAACAGTGCAGTCAGGCTGTGCTTTTTTAATTTTTAGCAGAGAACTGCAGTCTTCAGAAGAGACACCGTATTTATTTCTCTTTCTCTCTACGCAAACATATGTTCACTAGAGCTAAATTTGGGGGACTTATCAAAATATAGCGAGTACAGTGGAAAGACTAGAATGAACTCTCCTGAGTCTTTAAAGAAGGGAAAATAAATCTCATTTTCATTCAAACGTATTTACCAGAAAGGGCTAAAATTTCAAAGCCCGGACACAAATACAAAATAAAAATACAAAAGGAGGACTTGCATTGGTAAGGCATATTTAAGCGTATGTGAGATAATCAGGAGAAGGAAGCACAAATGCAGGATTCTGTATTCCTACTGTCACTCTCAGGAACTTAAGATAGTGGTAACATTTCCATTACATGCAAATAGCTGTGACTTCTATTAGAGCACCACTTTAGGGAAAAAGCGATCATACATTTTTTATCTGCAATAAATCCTATCTTTTAATTACCTTATTTGTTCACACTTTGTATTTTATAGAGTTTGCCTTCTGCATGCTTGTCTTTCCAAGCCAATTGTACAGACTTTTGTAGGTGGACAGAAGAGAGTGAAATTTTTATCTACTGTCATGAAGCAGCTATTATGTAGGTTTTGCGTGTACCTCTACACTTTGCTAGAGACTGTTCTTTGTATCCCATTACATTTCTGTTTACTTGTTAGGTTGCGTATGACTGATGAAGGTTCAACAAGCTGATAAGCAGAGCTTTGTAGGAACATGCAAAAGCATGTCAATTTTTTCTAACAGACTATTTTTATATTAAACAAACAGTTAAGGATATTATTGAGTGTTTTTTCAGAATAATGCTGATGTAAACATTCAAGTTAAACTGATGCCTTCAGTACCTGTAGGCCACTTATTACTGGTTGACTTGAATTAAACTTTGCCCTCTTTAGAAACACGTTGATGCAAGAACAATGTGCACTTGTTGCTTTGTTAAAAAAAGAAAAGACAATGACACTCACTCAATGACATGACTCTTCTGCACAATGAAGCAGTAGAGGTAGCAGCTCTTCAGCACCAAGGAACTTATTGAAACGTTCAAATTCACATTATTTTCACTTTTCCTGAGATCTTAATTTTGTTTAGTTGCCTCTTAGATAATTAGTTATAAACCACCTGAATTTATGATTCTGTTTTCGCCTAATCTGGCAGACCCTAACAAATCCCCTTAAAACATTTTAGTAGGAAATTCAAGCACCAGTTTTTGCAACCCACACAGTTTGTTTCGCATATGCATACACATATGCTCTCTAAAGTTATTATTTGCTAAAAAAGAAATCTACAAACATCCAAATTCCATCTAGAAATTGCTTTTTTCTATAAGATTGTTTTGTTGACACCGCAAACAGCAGCAGTCTAACCAGGCTCCAGTTTGACTTGAGGTGGCCACTCCCTGATAAACCACGCGTCTTGTCCTCTCATTATGTGTCTTGGAATTTTAATCTTGAATTACAGCAAATTCTAAGGAATAGCACAGCTGAACATGTGTTTCATCTACCAGCAGTTTGAAGGCAGGAGAACAAGTTAAGTAAAGAGCACAAGCTATTTAACCTTCCCACTTACACAAAACCATATGTAATTTGCAACAGAAACTTGGGGGTTGTTAAAGTGATAGGAGACACATTTGAAACAACTTCAGTTCCCAACCAGGTCAACAGAAGTTCAGATTGCCCAGCATTTAGTTACAGGTCCTCAGTATGTATTGAGCTCAGGACCCAAGTGAAATTCCCACTTAGGGTCCTCAAAATCTATATTCCTTCGTTTCTATTAATAGTCTACTCTTCTTTTGCTTTTATACATCCAGACATCACTACCAGAGGCTTAATATTTACAATTACTTAATACATAATATACAGTTTGATTCTGTACAAACATATGACCTTGAAACCAAAAGTTGAAACCAAAACACATTCTACCGTTAAGGCACAAACCAATTTGGAGGAATATGCAAAGTCAGGAAGTAGATCTGAGTACTCCCTGTCGCCATTGTACATCGGAAGGAAATACGACTACTGGAAAGTCCTATTATTAGTAGTCTATCTTAAAAAGATAGATCAAATTACATCAGCAACATTAGGTGCAAGAAGGTTTTGAAGCAAAGGTTTGGTCTCCTGCATCCTTTATGCTACCTAGAACAACCAGGAGTCTTAGCTGGTGATAGCAGGCGGCTGGGATTGCAGAAGTTCCTGGCTTCCAAATACAGAATGTTGCACACCTCTCCTTTTGTGCACTAAGGCTAAGTACATACAGGCTGAAGTACGTTTTTACACGTTTTGGTAGTAGACATGGATCAACTGGAAAAAAGATACATTTATCTTGCAGAAGCATGGCTTTTTCTTTGCTCATTTTAAATAAATTATCTTCATTAAAAGAAACATGAATTAACTTGCCAGGCAGCTGTTATTCTGGTGGTCTCTTCTCTGCGGTCTGGATAGAATAAATCATCTTTCTGAAAACTTCCATTTTTGCACAATACTGAAGCCTTATATTACTATTTATAGAAATCTTGTGATCTTTTGAAATAAAAAAAGAATTCTGTGTGTTTTTTCCACTGGAAAAAAGCAACAGTAGTTACTTCATCATGAAAGGTTCAGTGTATGCAGTAATACGCATTAGAACACTGACACTTCTGAAGGAGGAACCAACCTCTCACCCTATTTTGAAGTGCCAATACAACTTCAGTGCTTGCATTTTAAAATATTTATTTCCTTCATAGATATTTTATGTGTAGATCTCAGTCCCTCAGCAGTAAATATTCTTATTTTCACATTAGCAGAAGCCCAAGACTAACATGATGCTCTAATACGAAAGACCTTCCTCCTTGGAAATCAGACTGTCTTCTCCTGTCTTAAACTCAGAATCAAAGGCATAAAATCATGTGTTCATCTGGTGATGGAAAGATGTAGAATCATAAACACAGAAATGCAAATCCTTCACTGAAACGCTGAATAAAAACTTTTTTCTATTCTTGTCTCTGTGGGGGAAATAGCCTTTGTTTTGAATTGTGGTTTTAAAGTTTTGAGATAATTTACATCACTTTCCAACTTAGCTCTATTTCCTCTATTTATATAACTTAACTTTTTTTCTTTTTTTTTGGAGGGGGACATATAGAAGACTATGATTATCAGAAAGTCAAGAATTTTTTTTTTCTTTTCAATTACCAAGTCATCACACTTTCAAGTGAGTTCCTCTGCCTCACAAACAATAACTACACTTCTGCATGCTGCCAGCACTGAAGCCAACAGTTCTGCATAGAAATCTGTTAACCATGAATTGGTAAGCGCCAGCATAGTGGAGCTGCCATTTTTTTCTGTAATACCTTCTGCAGAATTAAAATCAATACTGTCTAACAGGATAAATCACTTACCAAGAAAAACACTCCACCTCCTGACACAAGCTGCCTTTCATAACACAAGAACAAGTCAAGTTATCCTCAAGATATGTATACACTTTTGTTCCTTAATGGTCAGTATAGTGTGTCCTTTTGATCATGTTTTGTGTCAACTAACTACTAACTTACCCCTTCATGTTCAAGCCCTTTTCCCCCCCCCCATCTTTCCTTCTCTTTTCTCTCCCTCATATTTTCACTCCTTATTGGCAGAGCCCTCCCAAAACACTGATGTTTATTATCATGAGGAAAAAAACCTGGTATTTTAGATCTCAACTTCCTCTTTAATCTTTATTCCTCCTATATGCATTGAATGTCAGTTTACTACCATTGTTTCAAGTTCCTCTCAGCTTCCTTTTTGATCACCTCAGCTTGGTCCATCTTTTGTTCACAGAAATCGCTCCCACTAAATGTTGTAATACTTTCCTTGAAAATTTTAAAAGCCTTTCCCATTTCCATTCTCCTTTACATCTTTATTGCCCTTAATCTTGCTGCACCCACAATCCTTGAAATCTGTTTGTGCCTGAGCATTTAAGATTCATTTGATATTCCCTCCCACATGTCTTCCAGCAGGTCCTTCTCCTCCCGCGAGCCATTCTTGGTCCACTCATCTCTTCAAATAACCAATTCCTTCATAGGGAGTTTATTAACTTTTTCTTTCCAACATACTAAACTCTTTGCTGTCTATTGATTTGACCCCACTGTCAAACTTGCATCAAGTCCCTGACATCTCTTTGTGAATTTTTTATCAACTTAAAAACTTTAAACGACTGATCCATCTTCTACAATCCCTTGAGTCCCTGTTTTTGCATGTTGGGTTAAGGAATTCAGAAAATTACTTCACGGCACACAATGAACATATAGTAACATAAGATGTGTTACATTTAATCTTCGTTAGTAATTTATTTGGGAGCATACATATGCAATTATGAGCTGATCAGGCTGTTTCAAAGGAAATGAAGAAATTTGTCTCCCTTCTTTGTGAAATTTAATATTGCAAGCATATTCCTCCTCCTGTTCATAAGTCAGAGATGTTCCTCACCTCCGTCTTTCTTGTCCTTGCTCTATACTGTGTTTTATCTTGACATCATGCAAGTCAATATTAACTTACTAGTTTGATAAAGTAAAACGTGTAACTTTTTACTGAGCTGTTAGAAACTTATCCTATATATTCATATGCTATGTAAATATAAAGTGGCTACATCCAAGATAATATGCTTCCAGAGAAATGCCAGACCCAGATCAAGGAATACATAAGAATACAATCTTTCTGAATTGTCCTCTAGAGGGTGAGATAAAATACCAAACTAACTTTACCTATTTACATTTGGGCTTCTGGAACCTGTGGGGATGGAAAAGTACTCCCAGGAATTATTTCTTTGACTGATTTGCATGTTACATCAAACAAGCAGATGCTTATTTTTCCCCTGTGTGCATAATAGAGAAGATGATCAATTCCCAAACTTGTAAAACAAATTTAGAATTCAGTCACACACTTAAAATTTCACTTGGTTCTTTATAGATAAATCTGTTGAAACAAACCTCTGCCTAAAAGGCTAAAAGAAATGTTATTTTATTAAGTAGCACATGGAAAAAATCCTAGCAATTTCAAAGACATAATATGGAGAGAGTGGCAGGGATAAAATGAAAAGAATGAAAGTATAGAGAGATCCTTCTGGGACCCTTAAAGTTTTATGAGAATAGCCTTAGCGAAAGATCTCTGAACATGTAAATGTAAATTAATTGAAGAAATTGAATCTTTACCTGCATAAATTTGTTACATTTAACAATTAAAATCTATTTAAATGTTAATGATCTAAAATTTAAAACGTGTCCCCTATTAACAGCAATGAAACCCGCTACAGTTTAATCAATATTAATGAAAGAAAAAAGTTAAGGTAACAAAACCTAGTGCATTAGTAGCTATTGGGGAACAGGATTTTTCTTGATTAACTTTTCTATAATCAGACAGATTATAGCATCAGATAGATGCATATTGTATAAAATAAAATCTGCAAAGGATGATTTTAAGAAGAAAGAGACTAACAATTCTGTATACGCTCTGGAAGGTCATTCATCATTAGAGATTGTTACCTCACAGACAGTAACCAACAACTTGATATCAGAAGTTGAACAAGCAGCTCAAGAAGCTGAAGAATGACATTTGAAATAATCCACTTATCACTATCTAATATATGCCCCTTGTACGCATAATGTCAGTAGCAAACTCCCCGCACCCAGAATTGCTAGGCAGCAATCATCTGTGGAAATGAAGCAGTTACCGGGTGTGTTACGCTGTATCCTATAGTTGCGTCCCATATTTGAATTCATCACATTTTTATGCAATTGTTAGCAATATCTTCTAAAACGCACATCCTACCTGTCAGACACATCTTTCTATTGAATGATAGTTTTTCTTTGTCTTCATCCACAAACGAACTGCTTTTTTTTTATATAAATACTCTTTTTTTTTTGCAGTGGCTTTTGAACTTCACATATAGGGTCTTTTTACTTTCTGTGCACAACTGTCTTATTTCCCTCCTACAATTTTCGTATCTCAGGAGGGAAGTAACCTCAAAATTTTTAGTTGCAGGTAAATCCACACAAACATTAAGACTTGATCGTGAAGTCCTCTTCAACCTGAGACCTTCTAAAAATCAGTTCACGTATTACTAGTTCCTCTTTCAAGATTTGCCTCCTCTCCCTAGCAGTAGAGGGGGAGAGAAGGTGGGTACAGATGAGACCAAATTCAGGCAAAGAAAAAAGGAAGACCGTTACTGATAACTTTTGCATCCTGGGAGCCAGAATGTAAACTGCAAAACCATTGTAGGATATTCAAAATCAATCTCAAACCTGGGTGTCTAAAAGAGCTTCTAAGATTAACTTAGACATTATTGACTTGAAGGACAGGTGGTGGAGATGGATCTACAAATAACCCTAAAGTAACTCAGCATACAGATGCCCGCCTTTTCTCCTATAATGTTCCATCAAGGCTTTTATGAAGGCTTAAACATGACCTGGGTAATGACAGGGTACCTACCACTGAGCCATCCCTATCCCTGGATTTATAGCTGTGCTGTACCACCAGAGGGCACACACACATATAAATGAAGATACCTAACTGGAATGAAATGTATCCACATTCGAGAACTAGGTATCTAGGTACTTTGCCTCTCCTTAACCCGGAGGAGGAATAATGCAAGCAATCAACTTTGAAATTCAAAATTTCTGAGACGAGTATTTAGGTTTAAAGTCATAGCAATCACGCAGAGTCATTTTAAGGCATTTCTATTCAATGACACATACCAGACTAGCTTTCACTTACGCTTCCCTAAATGACCAAAAATTTGGCCTAACAAAAAAAATCGTATCCCAAGGTCTTCAAAAATCCCATGGAAGTTTTTACGAACCCCATGTCCTGTCTAACGTCCAGCCCGAATTATGCTGCACAGTGTATGCAGCTTCCCCTGTAATTTGAGTAAGTTAGTTTTCTTATTTCTTGCCCTACCTATATAAAGAAGGTGCAGGCTGGCACATGTGATATGTTGCATTCTTTGTCAGGTGGCACAGGGCTATGGGATTTTAAACATACTGTCTGTGAATCAGTTTCCTTTTGAATAGCTGGATCTATATACAGCATACATTTGACTATTATTATGCTATTAAGGACCATGCAAAATATTTTGTCTTCATATAAAATACAAAGTGATTAACTGAAAATTTAGTAACTGATTACATATGGCCATCAGAGCAAATAAGAAAACACCAATGAATGTTAATACATTTCCATGCCTTACAAATCACTAACATTTTTAGTATATAATTAAAAAAGACATTTACTGAAAGGAAATCTTTAGTTGCTAAAACTTAATAGCTGCTATCTTAACAAAAGGCTTTGCTTGTGACAGCAACACACAGAACTGCTGCACAGGAGGTACGTTTTTGAGAGTCATTATGAAACTACTGATTACTGATAGTCTGGCACTAAAATGAAATGATAGTCACTGTATGCAAACAAGCCTTCTGAACTAAATATTACTGTAAAGAGCTATATACCTCTTCAATGGCCTATTTATAAGGAGGCGTCTCGCTACCACAGCTCCTGAATTTAACTTCTGCCTAAGTTTTTTATATCCAAGGTATTCCAGACAGAATATAACCTCAGTTTAGAACAGATACTTGTGAGTGCCTTTACTTGTATACTGATATCTCAACACCAGTATTCTGCCTAGCAAAGAAATCATAAACCTCTTCGTTCTTTTACCCAAGGCAGGTAAATAAACTTTGATCTGACTTCAGTTCCAGCTTGTATGTTTAGTGATACACGCAATTAAATGAAGACACAATTTTATATCTGAATGGTAGATGCTAGACATCTACTGTGTCATGAAAATAATAATTATTAATCATGTTTATGTCAATTTCTATATTTCACTTCACAAAAAATACATAGGCTCTTTTAGACAAATTAGAAGTAAAAAAAATTCAAACTAGGAAGAAAAATGAATTAATTTATATGAATATGGTGATGTTTGTATATGATTAGATGCCAAAGCATGAAGAACAAAACAGTTTTGGTTCCCCTCCTCAAAGCAGATACCCTACAATTAAGACATAAAGAAGAGCGATATGGAAAGGACTCTGTATGAAGAATGATTAAATACAGTAAGACTGTTCAGCCTAGAAAAGTGATCACAAAAGGGAGATGCAAAGGAACTCGATAAAATCACGAATGAACAAAAAAAACCCCACAAACTCCAAAACCCCAAACTTACTTAGGGAATTACTTTTCACTATTTGCTAATAAAAGAAACAAGCAAGCAAAAGCAGATAGGATTTTTGGTTTGGTGGCATTTTTGGTTTGGGTGTTTTGGTTTGGGTTTTTTTTGGGGGGTGGTGTGGGGTGCAGTCATAATCTTTAGCACGTAGTGCACCTGCTCAGAAGAGAATACTGAGGCTATTAAAAGACTACTTAAATAAAAAATGATTGCATAAATTCACTGAAAAGAAGTATCTATGCACGACCATTAACTGCAAAGATATCATCACCTTTGCATCAGAAATTGTTAGCCACAAATTACTGGAGCTAGATCTATATCCAGAGAGAGAATCACTATATACTTCCCTTATTCTAATTTTTTTTCTTTTGCTATCTGCTATTGTCCAGCATTATATGACACTGAGCTAGAAAGATCTTTGGTCTGACCTGGCATGGTGCTGCTTACCATGGGGGAAGGAGAGCAGCAAAATAGATTATTATAGCAACATCTCAGCACTCTTTTTTCCACTCTTCTTATTGATAGACACATTCTTCTTTACATTATTGTATTAAAACCATGAATGGAGATAGTATTAAAACAACAAACCAGGACGTTACTTACAAATTATTAATCTTGACTTGCATAAATATGATATTCAGAATATAGGTACTTGGTATTCAGAACATGCATGCACTATGATATTCACTGAACGAAGGGACCACTGGGAGCAACTATGGACACTAATGAGCTACAGCTGAAGTGTAAAGATGCAGAATTGTTCCTGGGCAAATGTGCGTTGGGGAAGGAAGTTCATACAATGAAGTAGGTTGCTTTCCTGAAGGGGGAAGGTGGAGTCTCTCACTTGCAATTTTTATGGAGGAAACAATCCCAAAATAGGTGCCTGGTTCAAATAAATCTTTTATTCTCAACCCGTTGCCTTCCCTCCTCTCTATCACAAGACAGACTTATCTGTAACAATAACTTATCTACAGCTCTACTGTGTTCAGCCTTGCTGAAGCCTTCCTTAAATCGTACATGCACATGCTTAAATTAATAAACTATTCAATTTACTTGCCAATACTTATCAAAACTGTGGGATGAAAAAAAAAAAGGGGGGGGGACGGGACAGACTAGAAAATATGAGCTTAAAGAACCTAAAAATTTTTCATAAGTTTTATAACTGTATAAACAAAAAAGAATTTTTATTCAGAATAAAGGACAAATGCTGTCCTTTTAATTATCAACATTTATCTCTGGGACAAGAACATCAGGTATATAATATAGAAGATTCTTTTAATATAGAGGACAGATGGCAACTTCACTCCTGGGATTTCCTTAGACTGCCCCAGAAAAAAAACCAACAACCCAAAACAAAACAAAACCAACACCAAAACCCCATAATTTTAAAAGGCTTTGAGAATTCCCACAGGAATGCTAGTCTGGATACAGGAAAGCTGGACTGCCTTGTTTGCAAAGCAAATGATAAAACATTTCAGGAATGTACAGAAACTCCTTAGGGTGACAATGAACAAAATTAACTTAAAGATTATGTTTCCTTGTCATCTAATCGTACAAATTTAGAATTCATTCAGACACTTTCAAATTTCACTTGGTTCTTTATACATAAATCTGTTGAAACAAGCCTTTTTGGAAACAAAATTATGTTAGCAGAATTTATGATGATGTAATAAGTAAATGCAGCATGGCAGGTAGGAATGCTTAGGAAAGATGTTATTTGCTTGTTTTGCAACATAAAAACATTTCAATAAACTAATAAAACCAAAGCAGACTTCATAGTCCTTTAAAAAAGCACTTCTACTTGTCTAAAATCATACATGCATCCACAGATGCACGTGGCATTTCATAGGCATGTTTCATACTTCACTTACAGGGTGTTAATATCGTAAGCTGTGAATCAACACTTTCTCCTTGAGTGTTAATACTATTAATGTCCTGCTGGGTAAACAGCCGGAACCAAACCGGTGTTCTAAACTGTCTCTGACAATAGTTAGCCTTTCTACCCTTGGTTTTCTGCACAGTAAAACCATTTACTTGTGTAAATATTAAACTTCTCATGGGAAAAAAAAAAAAAGAGTCTGAATAAAAGAAGAGTTTAATATTGGTTTAAGAAAACTGGAAGAGATACTTCTTACAATAGCATTAATTGAATATTCTGCAATTGCAGAACAATGTGATTATTACTGAGGGTTTACACTTCTCTAAAAAAGATTGGAATCTAGTCTACTAAATCATGCTCATTGCTTGTGGTGCTTTGGGCCACAAATGATAATTTCCACCTCTCCCAGTTTTCTTTACATCGGCTTAAAAAGCACAAAACAGTAAGTTTCATAATTTTTTCCCTTAAGCCTTTAAATGTAAAGAATGAAATAATGCAAATATTTTTCCTCCTTCCGTTTAGACCAAAGTTCCAAAACAGCAGTATTTTATATTGCACGAGGTGCTCTTTAAATAATTAAACCATTCAGCTCCATGCCTAAGTTAAAAAACATATAGAACAAGCACAGCCATCAATACAGGACTTGCCCCTCTCTGAATTAATCCAATTATTCAAATGTCAGTTATAACTGTCAGAGAGCAGTTCCTTGGGCTGGACCAAACTGTTAAAAATTAAAACTGTTTTACCTCGTTTAGTCTCTCTGCCTTTTTAATGTAAAATCCATGGTCTTGACAAAAAGTTGTGGGATTTGACACCCAATGCAACACAACCCTATTTCTGTCATACATGCATAATTCACTTTGGAAATTTGCACTTGCTTTAAAATATTACTAAAATATACATGTAACATATGCTAATTTAGCCGCACTGGCTTGTAAGCTCCAGCCACTAGGTTATATGTAAACTTTGCCAAGTGCATACACTGTACATAAAGGGATTATAAATGAAAGAAAAGATCACTGTCCCTAGCTCTCAGTTTCCAGCCTTGGCCAAACTGACAGCCCCAAATCCCAGCAACATCTAACATGCCCTTCCTGTGGAGAAGACAGCCTGTTCTCAGAGTCTTAATTACATCCCAGCTGACTGCCCAGCGTTGCCAAAATCAGGCAACAAACGATGCACCTTCACTTGCAATATGGTCTGCTAAACAGACTCCCAGTCACACAGAAAGAAACTTTCACAACAAGGAGAAATAAAGGGACAAGCGAGAGAGCGAGGGAGAGGGCAAGCAGCAATCAAGAGAAGGAAAAAACCTCTTCCCAGGCTCCTGAGGGACCAGCGAGCAGCAGCACGTAACAAACAAGGCTATCCCTTGCTCAAAACAAACTCACAGCCCAAGGTGCCTCACGCCAAGGACTGCTGTTCTCCAAGATGGGCCACTGTAACTAAGTCTCGATAGATTAATGATTGTTAAGGAAGGCTAACCAACCCCTCACTGCTCAGGCCATTATAATTACAGAAGAACAGCATGCCGCATTCTGCATTCGCAAATGGTATCATATGTTTTCCTGGCTGGCTTGCAGGAGGAGCTTTATTTACACAGGTGAAATACGAGAGCTGCAGATTTAAAGCAAGAGAATTTTAAAATTAACAGAATTACGTGTGCTTATGGGTACCCACAGAACAAAGTTACACTGAGATCTGTTTTAGCTTGCAGACCTACAAAGATCAAAGTCTCCGTGAGAGAAAATACTCACCTGTCCTATCCGAGCCTGGTGGTTATACAGCAAATATTTACAACATAGAAAAAATTGTATACTCTTAAGAAAATGAATTCAGCTTCACAGAAGTGCTAATAAAGCACGTACTTTTACTAAGAGTACATGACTTTTTTAGAATCTGTGAAACGAAACTTCACTCTTACTAAATGCGCTAAGGAAATGTAGAGAGTATCTTCTACTAACTCAAAGAATATTAATATCAAAATTATGTCAATTAGCTTCCAAAAGATGGACTTCATATTATTTTTCACAGAAGTTTACTATATGCGAATCTATCATTACATTCAAGAAATATGACGTATGCACTGGCATTCAGTAAATTTTAATTAACATATTTCCAGAAGAGCTTACAATAGTTTAAAAAATATTTTGGGTTACTCCAAGTACCCAGGTATCTATTCCATTGACAAAGCTAGGTAGTTCTACCTAATAGTTACACTTCATTTTTCAATTTGCATCCTTCTCAAATACACATTTGATGAAATAGCATAATATGATATTTATATAAGAAGATATCTACCCCACCAGTTTAATACTCCTTCAATCTTATCTCCATGTTTAAACTTGCATATGATGAACCATCTACTTCCACAACAGTCAAAGAATTTTTGTCACTGACTTCACTGGGAACAAAACTAAGCCTGCAAAAACCAGCTGCGTAACATTTAAACCAAGAAGGATATACCGCAAACAAGGAATCGTGATGCTCTATGAACGATGGTACAGGTATCTCTTGAAAATAGTTCCAGATTAGTCAACCTTATTGATACAAGTTTATAGGACAGAACCCAAATATAACAACTTGCACAGAGCTTAGACAGACATTTCTCCCTTTCCAGCACTTTATATAAAAGATGAATTATAAAAATCAATTGCTATAGTCAGAGTACACCGCATTTAAACCAAGGAGTTTAACAGTTACTATCTTTTAATAGAAGCCTGTTAAGGAAAATTCTTTAAAACACAGGACAATTTTCATCAATACCTCAAAGGCAGAGAAATTTAGCTGAGTTCAGAAGACTGTGCTCGATAGAAGGTAACAATCCTGTTTTAGCACAGAAAAAAGTCTGTTATTCTTACATTTTAATATTCAGCCCTGAAACCTATTAAATAGGATGCAACTTGCCTACTAAGACGCAGGTTAGCATCTGATGCTCTGTAGAACCATAAAATCATAGAATGGTTGTCAAAGTTTACGTGCAAATATTACAAGCATTTAATAGTTCTTGCACATACTTGTTGCTCAGTATTGGCATTCTCTTTTCCACATGCAAAAACTATGGCAGCAACATGACTAAAGCCAGAACTGGAAGCAGGGTTACTCTGTGATTCAGATGACATCAAGCTACTAACGCAGTCTGGGAAGAAATAATGTTATTTATAACTTAGGGTTTCTGTTCTGCTAGAATAGGGACTATCCAAGACTAATCTTTAGATAGATTTATGTGCACGCAATCCGCCTCCTTGATCTGCTGATTAAGGCCTTTTGGGCCTTAATGAAAGCATCAAAAGGCCTCCTCGCCGTATCAGCAATCACAGTATAGAATTGGTGTCCTGAAGATGGTTCTGAAAGATTGAGTGCAAATATTTACAAGCAATTGTAAATTGACTCATCAGAAATTTACTTACTTTATGAGAGATTTAAATTCAGATAGTTTCATTTATTGTGTTCTAAGGGTTATTCTGGGTTCTTGGGTGAAGATGTATGACTACGTTAAGGAAATATATGAAGTTAGCTTTGAATTTTATTCTGAAATGTTACTGTTGGCATGAATTCACAGGTGAAAGAACTCCCCTCCCAAACAGAAGCATTTATATTCCTACCCAAGTCTTACCTATATAAGTTAACTGTACTTTTACTTTACTTCAGGAATTTTCTGATTTGCTCTCCCTCTCACAAAATATGGAGGCATTTTTCCTTCATGATTTTTTTCACTTCACTATCATCTTTTACTTAAGGCTTGCTTCTCCTCATCACAGATGTTCTTTTTCTTTTATTTTATCATTTGAACCAGAAAATATATTAACAAATTCTTTTTCGGATATTTTTGTGAATTGTGTTTTCAAACCTATGGACCTGACTGCAGCAGCCTCTCTATAGGAAGATGGAGTGAAAGACCCAAGAAGTCATCTAACTTTGCAGGTAGACTACCATTTAAAGGACTGGAAAAAAATCCAGCTTTTCAGTGCAATACGTATCTACAAAAAAATTCCGCTCCACAGTTCCACCCCTTTCTCCTCAGACACACACAAAGACTAGTAGACTTAGGCAGCCACACAAGGGACTATACACTGTACCTTTTACAGTAATGGAGTAAATCCCCTGTGTTCCTGACACTTGCTTTAAGCAGTGCTTTCTTTTGCAGATCATGTGGCATGACTTTTTTTTAAATGTAGTTTAAGAAATAACAGACGGTGGCATTTCTTTTGCTTGTTTTGGTTGGTTGGTTTGGTTTTAAATACAGACCCTTAAAAGCTGAGAGAAAACCCTGCCCTATACATATTTTTACACTCATTAAATAGATTCCAACTACCTTAGAACACTGGACTTAATACAAGAGTCGTTGCAAATATTAAAGTGAAGATCAACAGGTAAAAAAACCCCAAAACCAAAATAGTAAATACACCACAATATGCAAACTACCCTTCCAAAAGTACAACTGACACGTAAGCAACCGAAGGATGATTTTGCTAGCCCATATTTATGTCTTGAGCATGTACCATTGGAAACATCCACTTTTTCTTTTTTTTCAAAACATGGTGCTACATACTTTTATCTCCACAGTCGCCGCTCTTTATATAACAGAGTAAAAAAATTCAACCCACATAATCTTAAGACTTCTGAATACCAAAATATCAGGATTTTTTTTTTTCCCCAAACTTCTCATGGCATAGACCATGATTCATGGCCTGAGCCGGTGAAAAAGTTTCCCTTAGAATAAGGTGCTACCGAAGCATGGAACTGTATTATCCATCGATCAACACTCACGCTGTTAACTTTGGCCCGTCAGGCTCAGGGGGGGCAGTGTGGAAAGAGTGCTCCAAGTGGGATGCAATGGCTGGTTTACCGCAAAGTTTCATCCCAGCAGCTGGGGAATGCATTTTTATTGGATTGCTGCACTGGTAAGAACACCATGGGACTGGAGTCCACTACACATTGATATGGATTTTGTCAAACGTTGAATGCTGTGGAATTTGAGGGTAAAAATGTATGTATATGAACCAAAGAACTAGTTTTCAAAGAATTTATTCTTGTAGATTACAATGATAGATTATAATAATATGAGTAAAAGGTCAAAATAGGAAAGGGGAGGCAGAGGAAGGATGTGGTAGGAATATTATCCCAACATAGCAGTAACATTAAGGAAGTAAATGTAAATTTATGACTGGCAGATAACTGCTGACTTTCTTTCGTACTCGAATGCTAGTTAAATATTTCTGGTTTTTAGAAAAGATTGCTTACTGTATAGAAGTTTGGATTATTAGTTATGCAGATACATATTTTCTTTAGATTTGTAAATAGGGATGCATATATTTTTCTCCTTCGTCTGTCTCCGGCTGTTGCCACTGGTGTCCAATACCTTGGTGCCGCGAACACTAATTTGTAGAATATTCTAATTTCTGTGAATAGCCCTAAAGATCTGGCTACAATGTCTGCTTAAAACAGAGTAAATTCTACACAACATAAGACAGATTTTGCACCAACTAGACAAGACAAAACAAACTGACAGTTTATTTCTTTGAATAATAAACAATGAGGACACAAAAGTTGTGCTGGGGATGCAAATTCATATGCATTAAAAGATGTGAGGAATTAAGAAACTATTATGACAAGGTGAAAGATTTTGAGACCTTCCTGGAGACGCATGTCTCTTCTGCATATCGTTTAGATAGGCACATAGCTTTTTCCTGAGTCACTCTGAAGTTCAGTATTAATCTCTCTTACAAAAACATAACAGAAAGAGTCATATCCAAGCTTTTTCTGGCACAAACAGAATTAAAATTGATCATGACCCATCTATTTCAAGAAATCCAATCCTATATGACCAAAATCCTATTTCAAAAAGAAAACAGACAGTATTTTTGTTGGCTGCTGTTAGCTGTAAAGGACAAACCCTAGAAACAGAGGGCAGATAACACCTAACAATCCGCAGAAGTTCTCTAGAACTCTATTTGTATGTGGTAGGAATAGTATTTGTGAACAGAAAAACAATGAACAATTTTATAAAGCAAAATAAACTGCATCAGATACACTACCAGTCATAGAGAAAAGATGTGAATCAGGTAATTCATGGTTATCCACTACCTCCAGGATTAAAAATTAATCACAGTACTATTTCATCCAGCAGATGCAAGAAGCCATTAAAAGCAAGCTTAAAAATACTCTTTTATGTAAGGAAGCTTATACTACAGCTTTCAGGTATCACTCAGAAACAACATAATAATACTTCTACTACTAATCTATCTGGAAGGGAGCCCAGCTTGAACTTTTTTAAAAAACCCTTTTCACACAAAACAAATTATCTTTAACCAGCTATGATTAACCACTTATATCATTACCCAAATGTCCCAAGTTCGGAAATCGCATCCATTGATTTAGCTCAACAAATTGCAGTTTCAGGCTCTAGTGGCATTATTACTTGCTTTTAGCAGAAGAAGTTAAAGGAAGTATCTCTAAGGTGGAAGAGAGAGAGCATTTAGGTGTTTTAAGAAAACATCTTCCTTCCAACCCTGCAAGAAGAATTATGCTGAAATATAGCTCTTAGGGTCAATTGGGCCTCCCAGTATTTATATCCTTATCAGTACACTATACAGAGAGGTCAGAAATGTTCAAAACATACCTCTCTCAGACCTGGAAATAAGTAGCACAACCTAGTGATGAAGATGGTGATGACCTTGTAGAAGTTCACTAAGAATCAAAAGCATTATAAATCATCACCTGTTAAGTGTAAGCTTTTAAAATGAACCGTATAACTAGGTATCCGAGAGTTCCTAAAGAGCAGGAAGATTTTTTTTTTTTGGCTTGCTGTTCCATTTTTAGATGATAAACACTAACATCCCACAGAAACGTCACAATACTGGAAGTACAGGCCTAAAAGCATGCAACAGAAGGTGGTGCAGGGCCTTGAGCTAACATCACATTTAGTGTATTCAGCTTCTTGAACCCTAGACAGCAGCTCTGCATGCAACCTTACTATGTGAGGTAAATACCCTTATAGATCTCAGTCTGCCAAGTTGTTCAGAAACAAGAGAGACAAGTGAAATGACTGCTGTTTATACATCTGTAGACAGAAAGTACTGGACACTAATGGGTTTTTTCCTGTCTAGCAGAGAAAATTATAGTACGGACTAGAGGCTGAAAGATTGCTGAAGCCAAGCATTCAAATAGAAAAATAGAACTTTTAAATGGTGAGGCTGATTAACAATTGAATTAAATTCCAGAGAAGTGGTAGATTCTCAATTTCCCATTGTCCTCAGACCAACGGACACCATTCTGAAAGATGCATTTAAACCCAAAGACAAATCATTGGACTCAATACAGGGACAGCCAAGTGAAATGTAATGTCTTATGATATACAGGAGGTCAAACTCGATAATCCAATGGTCCCTTCTGGCCTTAAACTCTATGAATCACAGAAAAAGAACACAGAACAAATACAGGAGATGGAAAATAAACTACAAATCTTTTTTTAAAATGTTTGTTCCTTCAAACAGAACTGAATTGTACTCTCTAATTTGAGCCCTCTTAATTTTACCAATGGCATGCAATTCTTTTGATGTGCTATTTGAAAATGTATTAAATTTTCATTCAAAGTATTTGTTTAAATTAAGAGTGGATAAAATCACAAAGGCAAAATTTATCTTCATTACTAAAGGGTACAGACTTAAAAATGGCATTCCTTTCAGATGAAGGAAATACATCCTCTTACTATAGTATTCTATTAGCGCAATCCTTGAATCCAGCTCTGAACATCCACTGAAATGTGCTTTTGAAGAATCTACAAGATGAATATCATATTCACTCAGCATCCATAAATCAACCTGAATAATTTAATACCTGTTGAAATTTCCCTCCAATTTATTATATGAAATAATAACATGAGAAGTAATTACAATAAAGAAAAAGTTCAGGTGCAACAGCATTAGTTCAACATCTAGGATCAAGTGTCAGTGAGATTAACAAATTTCATTCATTTTATCTCCAGTACTGGAGACATGCTGCTCCTAGCTTTAATAGTCAGGAATGTCTGTTAGTTAAATGACTTTGTAAAGGCAGTCAAGTGAGGGCAGACAGCGACAGTTTAATTAGGGAGCTTGCTATAACTCTATCTGGGAGCTGTAGGCACTGGACTAGAACAAGTGTAAAACGGCACTCAATACTGACTAGCAACCCCTGCCCCCCCAGCCAACAAAAAAACCTCCAACACAAAAAACCCCCAAGAAGATATTTTTCATGGCAGCTTCTCTCATTTATTCTGGCGTCAGGTTGGCTACAGGTGAACAGGAGCAACATAACCGCTGCAGCAGAAGAAAGGTGAGGTTAAGAGAGCAATCATTTATCTTGTATTGATTTCTGGACACTATGTCCTAGATACATTCCAAGATAGAATGACAGCTTTCTGTTTTGTGTCGGTAAGAGAAGAAAATGACTAGCACCAGTACCCATTGTTTTCCTATCATATTTCCTTTAGAAACATGCCACACTTAGATTTTTATTCAGACAAGGAAATCCAAACAATTTTATCACAGAAAAGGAGGGTTAGGGGATGGTTAATCAGCCATTTGTCTTTGCTGCTGGGTAGTTGGGAGTCAAAGGGTCAAAAACGAGCACAATTGGACCATTTGGTTTTATCTCAGGTAACCCTACATCTCTGGTAATTGAACCCATTTCACTCGGTCAGAGTTCCTGTCACTCATATTCAATGTCTGTCATTACTGAGAAATGCTTCATGACATATTACACTGACAGAACCACCACTGCAAGACTAGAAAGAATCCCCAGGCACCAGAAGAAGACGACAATGGAAGCTTCTTTCAGACCAGTGATGTTTAACATTTTATGTGCTGACATTGTGACTGTAACCACAATATAACAAAAGTCTAGCAAATGGAAGATCAAAAAAAAAAATCCATAGTTTATCTGCTTCAGGGACTAGCAGGCAACATCTGAAATAAAACAAACCGGCAGCTCCAAGGTTACTTGCACATAACATTAAAACCCTTAGAAAAAGTTGTATGTTGTACTATGTATATGAACACACACACACACTTAATACTGGACCTAAATATGATACTGATTTTATTTCTGATAGGCTTTACAAATATTACACCACCCTTAACTATGGGACATCTAAATCCTTTTCTTTCTTCTACAGTTTCTTTACTTATAAGCTGCAAACGGTAACAGGAAGCATAATTTGCATACCCTTTGATATGCTGAAGACAAGGGAGAACACCCTAGCTTTTTAAAACCTCTGAAATGCTCCTGTACGTAGAAATTCTAAATGAAAAAATGCCAAAGTTATCCTCCCACTTTCAGCTTTATAATCCTTACAAGTGATCCCCTAATTTACTTTTTCCATAGAGGCATTACTACACTTTGTTAGGGTCACCTCTGCTGTGTTTGACAGGCACGCCACTCACCACCACCACACTCGACTTCATCAGATATATTCAAGCCAGCCTCCTTGGACCATATAAATTTTTGCCAAAATCCGTCTCAGTCCAGGGACTTCAAATTCTACAAGTGTATTAACTGCACATTAACATTCTAGTAGCACATTCATTAGAAGAAACAGTGGACGGAAAGCTGAGAGACTTGGACTGGGAGATGGGGGGAAGCAACAAAAGACATTGAAAATTTCATGGTGATCTTAATGGCTTTAACTCAATTTTACCTTCTTTTCATAAGAATATGGAAGCAAGGTATCTAAGAATCTCTTCAAGTAACCGAAATTGATTTCACCATATTTAAAACTTCATTTCTAAGAACCAGCTTTAAACTAAAAGAGTTACTAGATTCCCAAGACCCTTTGCTAGGTACCCAGTCCAAATATTAAGATTGTATTAGCTACAATCTACTATTTGTAGCAGTTTCTTGTACTGCTTCAGTGATGTCCAGACCAACCAGTGGAGAGAAATAATTTCTTTCCATCCTGAGTGCCCTGAATGAAAAATAAACAGGATTAAGTTGTTCTCCCAAATTTGGTGGGAGTCCAGAATTTTAGCTGATATTATTATATTAAACACTCATAGCTTCAAGGCTGAGGCAAATACCAAAGGAACATCAATAGTGTGAGCAGTTAGCTTCCATCCTAGGATTGTAATGAATTTCACACAGAATAATGGAAAAATATCCTTGAACTAGATATCTCACATTTTATGAAATCAATTTTGATTAATTTATAGGATTAAACCGAATATTTCCACAGCTCTCATGCAATATGCAAATGATTAATTTTAAATAAGGAGTTGCTAGGAATTCCAAGATCAATAAGGAATTTTAGCATTATTCACTATCAGCAAAAGAAATTTGAACGGCAAACAAAGTCATCTTAAACTACGAAATTGCTCCATCAAGACCTGAGAATATATTGCCTGAAGTTCATAAAAGTTCTAATATTAAGTATATTATTTCTAAAGCAACCATTATTTTCACTTTGAGAATAATCTGTATTTCATTGTGAAGTACGTTCACACAAAAAAAATCTTAAATAGATTTAGAAACTACAATTTGCAGCAGTAAAAGCAGTTAAGATGTCCCATAAGAAATATATGACAAAGAACAGCACAATAATTCAGCCATTAATAAATCTGGCACAATAACCATTATCTTGTCATAACGTAGGATAACACATCTCCAATCCCTCCATGCTGGATTTTTATACTGTATTTATATGCTAAAAGCCTTCTTAGAAGCAGATGCTTCAATTCAAAGCTCCAAAACCCTACTGATATGTATCTGCTCTATTCAACTAGCTATTTTCGCCCACTGCCCTACACTGAATACTTCTTATACTTAAAGCAGTGAGCAGATTTTGGAGTACTATGGCCAAAGAATCAAAATGAATGATATTCAGGTCTATAGCCTAGCAGGGAAAAATGTGTTGCAACAATTTTTCTAATGCTGAAATACCATTTCACCAAATGTTCCTGTCAAGGCATGGTTTAATTACCTTGGCACCCATGCCACTTATAATCACCTGTCATTAGCAACAATGCTTGCATCTGTTTACACGTCTGTCAGAAATGCCAGCCCAGATGAAGTCTAAGAATAAGACAACTTTTGCTAGCACTTGACCCCAGATGTGGAAAGGTCATCTTAAGGTTATCTATCCCCAGAGTGAAATGTGTACAGCAACTAAAAGGTTCTTTATTAATTCTTTAGTTTATAATCCATTTGATTACGTCTATATAGAATTAGAGTGCTCTAAGCTAACAAGGCAATACAAAACAATATCTATATTCTTTCAAAACTTTTTTTTTTTTGCATTTGGAGATTTTTGTGAAACCACTTCCAAATTTAGTTATCCAGAATGCAGTTATTTGCTCTAGTCCATTAAACTGTTTGCTTATTGATTAGCTGCTTTCCTCAGAGAGAACCTTAAACAGAGAACAAAGAACTACATTCTAACTCAAAATATAATTTTATAGGCAATATTACTTTTAAATATGGGAGTGGAGCAAGCGTGCCAATGAACATTTTAAAAAGCTACGAGTCATTAGGCAGTGACATTGTGAAAACTTCAGATTTTGATGGACTACAAATTCAAATGTCATCTTCATCCTGACTCTAGAAATGTGCATTTTAGGCCAGCTGCTTTAATAACTGGTATTAATGGCCTTCTCAAAAAATTATGTGTTTTTAAGCTATTTCATGGGATATCTGGTTTACAATTTTCTCCACACAAGGTATCTTTCTAGTGAGGCAAATACTTCCGTCCCCTATGTCATTTATACAGATAAAGGACTGCTGTGGGTTTTTAAAGTACTGGAAGTCAGTAGTATTTTGGTCTTCGAACTCCATTCAATGATTGGGAGTTGAAATTCAGAGCAAACATTTTCTTTATGAGAAGCAGAGGAGAGAAAACTAGATAATAATCTACCGCACAAGGAAATAAGTACTACAGTCTCTGACAGAGAGAAAAATATGCAATGTGTAGTTTTGTGATGTGTTTAAACTAGATGTTACTGATTGTTATATCATCTATTTTGATTCAAAACTAATTACACACAAGAAGGGTCCCATCCTCATATATACACTCTGGTGGGGGACACATTCTCTACACACAGTTTGTCACCGCATTTTTCTGTAGATTACATACATCTATTTCAAAGGTATTCAGCAACAGATAACGACAACATTTAAAACTCTTTCACAACTTTCAACTGTAAAGAACTCGGTACTACAATGTTTTTGCCGTACTACTTCCTCAATGTGGATTTTGCAACCATGAGGCTTCTCTCTTTTTCATTTTTATATATATTACATAGCAATTTCATCCAGGAATTTCAAAGTGTTACATAACGTAGAATAAATAGTCTAAGCTATACTAAAAAGACCTTTCTGGAGGTACAGAGCAATTAAACCATTGCTCTGCATCTCAAGTTATTTATAATGCAGGAGGACAGGGCAAGACAAGACAAATTCTGAATGATATTCTGGCAAACTTTGCTTACTAGAAGGACTCATGTATCACTTCAGTATAGACACCAGGAAATCAGGTATGCATGCACATGCATGTTGCGTGGTAGGGAATCAACATACTAAAATGAGGGAAAGAGCCTATTTTGATAGTTTTTATAATTCTATGACTAAGACTCCTGGAACAAAATGAATATATTTTCCATGGGTTTGTGCTACGCAACTGGAACACTCACTCTAAGTTATTCTAGCTATTGGGCAAATATCTCTAGAACAAGTATACAAGTAAATTACGAAAGCAATTTTATGGCTCGGTTCTGCAAATACTATCTGCTGCAGCACTTGCTCTTTAAAACCACAGTAAGTTAGCTATGCATTCAGAAGCGTTTTGAAGGATCAAAACTCTTAATACCTGTCAGCACTTGAAGGCCAATGCCCCACACAGAACAGATGCGCACCTGCTCCTTCCTTTATATAAGCACACGTATGGCATCGCCGGTATCACTGCATTCTAGCTCCTGCTTGAAGGACTGGAGATAGCTGTTTGTATACACTATTTCTAGAAAGTTAAAGGACCTTCCATCAAGTTCTTCAGCTGGTAAATTGAGAGAGTTTACTGCACAAGTATTGTCACATCTTTATAATGTTGAAAATAAAAGCTTGCAGATGTTACAGAAACATGCAGCTACGCTGAGTACTACAATTTAAATGCGCTTTCTATCCTTGTAAGACACATGAAACAAAGCCAAGAACTCTTTGGCTTTACGTTCTAGTGAAATCCAAACTGGTCTGAACGACTATAAATGGTTACTGTCTGTCTTGGCTCCTACCTATATCAGATTCCGACTGAAGAATCTTAGTGAAGAAATTATAAGGGATAAAATGGATATTTCTAAATTACAAGACTGCAATTCCAGTGGCTCAGTATATCAGTTTTCTGTTTCATCTAAGTCTGCTGTAGAGAAAATTGTGGGATCTGACAACAAAGGATCGAAAACATTTACTTTCATGAGCCAAAAGCTTCTTGCCTTGATTATATTGAAGATTAACTCCCACCCCCCAAAAAAACCCCAGATCAGGATCAGTTACATTTTGTTAATGACTCAAAGGGGCGTAGGTTACCAACAGAATGGCTACCAGCAGAATTTTAAAGTGCACTCAATTAAAAAGGTATATTTAACTGCAGTTAAATTAATCTAATGCTGAATTTTAATCCTAGAGTCATGTGTGCGTTTTCAAGTAACTTTTAGGTTGGTACCATTAAAAATTAAGGGAAGCACGCTCTGCCATTGTGTCTTCTGTTTGATAGGGAGACATAATGCTGAGGACTGACAGTCTATCACCACTTAAAACCAGCACCCTTTGTTTACTTTGTTTTTTTTATCTGACATTAGTGACTTCTTGGCCAGATAGCCAGGCCATGTTAGTGACATGTTAGCCGTCAGCACTACTCACATCCAGCGCGGAAGGAGAATGCCCCATCTGTGGGAGTAAAACAGACCAATATTGCCAGCTTTTGTTTCACTTTAAGTCAATCAGCAGAATTAGATTAACAAGTAGAAAGCCATAATCTATTGTGCATAGGATGCACATCAGAATGAAAACTCCTTCCTCAAGGTTGGTACCAAAGCCATAACTGGTATCTGAATAAGCAACATCGTAATCATAACTTCAGTTGAAACATAATGCTCACAGTAATATTAACACTGATATACAAAGCTTCCTACAGCCAACTGGTGAGGAGGATGCATGCTTCACAGCAATCCATGCAAGTCAAGGCACCCACCCATCAAGGCAACTATGATTACTACCCTTACTCATCAATAACTGACTCCCTAGAAATCTTAGAAAAGATAAATATTGATAGAGCATTTGGCATTACATAAGCTGAGAATCACAGTGGATGATGCGCACAGGACAAGACAGACAAGGATAATGTTCCTGCCTAAACGGGACCATAAATTCTACAGAATATAGACCATACCCTATTCTTTGAAATCCTCCCACAGTCAGCACATGATCAAGAGCTTAAAATACACCATTATTAATTGATCATAGATTACTATTTCTGTTATACCTTCTCATAATACATGATGAATATGACTACAAGAGAGATGAATTAATACAACATAATCCTTAAAAACAAAAAATGGAAAAGGATTAGGACCAAGGATGCACGGATGGTGGGACAAGGGGGGAAATAGAATGGAGAATTTCGGGGAAAAAAAAAACCAACACCAAAACTTCCCCTTGAGGCCTTTGTTGAAAGCATTGAAATCTATGGGAAAAATATGAAGGGGTTTGGTTGGTTTTTTTTTTTGGACTGAATACTAAAAGAATTTGCTGAGTAACATTTCAAGTATTACTACTATTGTGTCATGTCAGCCAATCAAAACATTTTCTATAGCTATTTCATACAATAGAGTAGTTAGAAATTACAATTTTTGTTTCTAAAATATAATACAAATAGATAAGGAGATACAGTCTATTTTCTAAACTAAGGTATACTGTTTATGTATTATTACACACTGTGATGTAATAATGATGTAACATTACTTTCCAAGTAAGATGGAATTTCCCCCCCCCCTCAATATTTAGGGATATATTATCATTCAGAATAAACAAATATAAGCAATTACATCAGTGTACAATGCAGCTCCGTATCTAACACTAAATGCATTTAAAAGTTTGAACAAGATTACAAGAGCCAGTACAGAAGAGAGGCCACATCTCCCGACATTTTTAAATACCATTAGCATACATAGTTTTTCCATGAGGAAAAAAAAAAAAAAAAAGAGGTTTCTATAATGAAAACACAGTACTGTAACACACAATATTCCTAGTTTACAGACGTATTAATAAAAGCCCCATTATTAATTGCTGGAGCTTTTCCATCGCGTTTCTGCAGCTAAGCCTATAAAAGCTGTCAGTCAGGTTCCCGAAGCCACGAGCATACTTCTGTGTGTGTTTATAAATACATACAGAAAACACATATGTATATTTATATGCCTTTATAAGGAAGGTTATCAAGCCTTTCTTAGCAGCTCTGTAATAAATAAAAGCTGAGACACATAAACACAGGTCCTTAAGAGCTAATGCTCTGAGGAAAATATGAAATATTAACAGACTTGAGATAAAACTGTTAATAACACTATCGCTGTCCCTACCACTGTTCACTTCTTTCAAACATCACAAGTCTGAGCTCCTATCAGGAACTCTGTCCTTAAGTATTTGAAATTGTTATCCCCTCTCTGGTTAGACAGAGAGGCTTACTGACTACTAATCATCAACGACCATAAAAGTTATACCACTGCTAGAATGCCTCACTCTGAACGTGGCTTAGTTCCACATACATAAACCTAGCATTTCCTCCTTTCACTCCATTATTCAACAGCAATTAAAGATGGGATGTTATGTAAGAACACCCCAATATTCCAAGCCACAATTTAAGGTGATGCACAGCTACCTGAAGTTTATGGGTACTTCCTCCCATGAGATGTATTCAACCACACACGAAAAAAAAAATCCCTAACCTGTATTACTTATAAAAGCTCATTATGTTCACGCTCTTCACTGTCCTATAATTGAAACAATTATTACAAATAACTGTCCCCTAAAAGTAAGCTCGCGGATACAGAATTCAATTGTGAACCATCTGGTTTTAGTTTTCCCACCTTCCAGCATCGGTGGTGATAGTGGTTATCCACTCTAAAATGAAGCTTTAAATTATTTTATCAATATACATAGCATTCAAGTAATGAACCCCAGAAGTTTCAGCTTTCTAAGATATTTTTGTATCAGAAAAGACAGATGACTCACGAAAGATAAGTTAGCATATCTGCAACAAACATATTACCACAGTGTAACATAGGACATAAAGCTTGACATTTGCACCATTAGGTTTGCCGCAATAAATGAGACGTTGTATGTGATGTATAGCACAGGAAAGAAAGCACAGCTGTGTGTTTCTGTAGAGAAGTAGGTAGGTGCTCTGCACCTGAGTCTGCATATATTTATTAAGCCCTTAACAGTGAGGTTGTGATGTTCAGAACAGCTACTGCTGAAAACCATTATCTATGGATAATTAACTATGTCAGGACACTGAGGTCCTAACATGAGGTCCTCATAATTCCCCACTAAGGGAAAGACAGTACAACATTATTATAATATATTAGTAATATTTAACAACAGGATCATACTATTTGTGTTTTAATAATGAAGGCTGAATACCATAGCAGGGTTTAAATTATTATTAGTTTCTGATGACGCAGTTTAAGCCAGGCTTAACAAATTCTCAGTTTTTGTTACTACTAAGCAATGTGATACACCAACAAAGAAGGACAACATCTAATTAGAAAATGGCTTTATTTGTAAATAAAGCATTTGTGTCCTTGCAGGTTTAATTGTTATTAATGCATTTTTTCTACCACTTGCCAGCAGAAATCTAAACTTATTGAGAAGAAAAAAGAAATGGAAAAAAAATTTCTTAGTTTTTACTTCACCGAAATAATTCACTTGAACTTTGGAAGCCCTTGTATTTTTTTTCAAGCATTTTTAGAAACAGCTAGTAAAAAAAAAAAATTTCATCACGCAATAAAAAGGCTTTTTGACACATGAAGACAAAAGCTTCAGGCCGTTTATTAAGACTACTTCCTACTGTGTTGGGCTTTGTTTTATCTCATAATTAAAATCACACCTGAGCTGGGCCATCTGTGAGAGTGTATTAAGTTTCTTACAAAACATGAAAATCCTTTCATTTTTTCCATACAAACGCCAATAAATCCTGTAGGTTTTTTTTTTTGTGTGTGTGTGACACAGAAAAATAATATGCTTAAATAAAGGTCAGGCTTTGAGCAAAAAAAATGAGCAGGCAAACAATACTATTTTTCTGTATTCATCATCAATTGCACCTCATAATAATTGATACATTTTAAAAAGTTGTACACTTAAACATAAAAATGAAACCTTTTTTCTTTTGATATCTGACAGTGTGTTGTTTTCTTACAGTTTCTTTTGTAGGATAAAAATAAAAATTAGTAAAAGTTGAAGGATTAGTATTTTCCGTATCAGTTAGCAATTAAAAGTGTGCAGAAAAGGTCATCAGCACTTTTCAAGATCAGCAACTATGTTAGCATCCTAATGCATATGCTTATAGGTTCTAGTGAGAAAAAAGAAAAGTTCTGTATTTCATAAATGTAGATACTTTATAAAGTTCAAGGGGTTTTTTTTGTTTTGTTTTTGGGGATTTCTTTGTTTGTTTTAGTTGGTTGGTTTTAGAACATTCTGAAGAGAGACCAAGAGGATTTCCTTTTACAGAAGGACACCGTGGAGAGAGAGAAATCCCTAAATATAGTCCAAATCTATGAAACCATGCAGATGTCTTTTCAACAAAGTACTTCTGTGTGCATAGTTAAACTGAAGGACTAATGACAAGAGGACCTAAGTTCACACTGGAAGTCAAACATATACTTAAAGTAGCTTGCTTCGAACATGTGAAAATTTAAACACGTGATCCCATTTACTTTGTTGCAAGCTATATTCCTTCAAAGACCTTATAAATTCTTGAAATTATCTTGTTTAATGCTTCTGTTGAGCCAGGAACCAAATACTTATCAAGTTTTTGCTTCTTAATCATGTAACTTTAATTACACAACTAAATTTGCATAGTATTTTGGTAGTCTAGCAATCCTACTCAGAAAGTTTTAAACTTGTCACCCAAGGCAAATTATAAAATGGCTATCTTGCACATCGTCAGCAAATAGATCAGAAGGCCCTAAAATGGCCGTGAAGAACAGTGACTTTCCATCTCAGAGTAACAAAAGAGCAAGGTATGGGAATATTGTGAAATAAAAGAAAGAAATTATTTCACATCAAAATGTACTATATTAAGAGTACAGTAAGAGAGATAAGTCGTATTGATAACTTGTTTTCATGGGCAAACTGAATGAGCAAATGGCCAACTGCATGCAGCGCTCCATTGATTTCACAAGATTCAACACGTACAGAGGTATTCCCATGTTACTGGAACTTATAATTCACTCTTAACAAGCAGAAAAACTCAAAAAATAATTTTTCCTGTTACAATAATATTAAAAATTATGATTTCTTTTCTTTATACATTTTGAAGCATCAAGCTTCAACACTGATCTGCACATTTTCTCAGTTACTTGAGCTACAAAATTATTTTTATTCTTCAAAATTCATCTGGCTGATAGTGCACTTAATTGGTAAAACATATTTCATTTGAGTTGCTGTTCTTTTAAATTACTTCTTTTACAACAAAAAAGTTAAATTCTGTGTGTCATAAATAAGACTCTAAAGCCATAAAACCCCCCTTTTTTTCAAAATGCTTTTTGGAATCTAATGACTATCTAATACTGAGGCTATTTTGAAAATTCATCTTCTCCTTGGGTTGAGGATATAAAAGAACATATTGAGTCACGTTAAGCAAGAAACAGCAACATATTTTTAAATGTGTCTGCCTGCGACAACTGAGTGGTCTGGATCCAACTCTTAAGTCATCTTCTCTCCCGTTATTTTACAGCTACTTTAACCCATCTTCCTAAAAGAGTTCACAATACTACGTAGTAGTACTACACCCTCCAAGTGCAGTTTTTCCTATTGAAGTTGGCCAAGAGGCAAGAAACAAAGGCACTTTATTCTGATAAAGGCTTTCTTATTCAATTGCACAAAAAGGATTTCTTATATTTAAAAGAGAATTACTTTGGTAATGACAATTTTACATGCCAAGTTACAAACCATAAAGACTTTTCCAATCGGATGCATCTTTCTGCAGCAGTGTCACAATAAAAATCTGAGATTCCATCGTAAGAAAACGTGAATGATAGTTACCAGGACCTGTGCCCTGATTTTCAGTTACGCTAACTTAAATCAAGAGTAACTTTCTTGAACTCAGCAATATTGCGATGGTATAAAATCAATCTGAGAAGAGATGATAATGACAGTGATAACCCAGATACTTCCACATGATTTTAAGCAAAATAAATGTTACATTTTTGGATACTCAGCAGTCATCTTACCCCTTTAGAAACCAGTATGGGACATTAAAATTCTCAGGCTTTTTCCCTGTCCCCAACCTTCTCTACCTACACAAATTCATCAAAAATTTAGTGAGAACTATACTACAGCAACTGCAGATACCTCCCTGTTATGATGCAGAATCATAACTGGGAAGTACCCCACAATGGAGGAATTGCTCAGGCAACACTGATGGATAATCTTTGTATAGTAATTGACATCCTACAGCATAGGAGATAATGACGTAGCTGACCATGTGAAGCAACCCCGCATTAAATGGTATATGCTAGCAACAGTTACAATTTTCCCCCTATCTCTTCTGTGAGAGACAAGGAAAGGATGAAGTCAGGAAGGAACTCTACTTCTGAGAAGCAATGCCTCTGGGTCTACTCTTGAGGCAATCCTGTTTTTATACCTCGCTTTCCCCAAGGCTGTGCCTAATGCACATCTTCCCTCCGAATAAACTAAACAAATAGAAATACAGGATTCTGGTCAGTTGAAACTTAGGAGTTTCTTCTCTGAATACACTGAAATGTATATTGTTGAGTCTGGGAAAAGAATGGACCTCTAAAAGATATCACAAGGCACATTTACCATAAATTCCAAGGGAAAAAGTAATAATGAACATACATTAGAAGTGTACTAGTTTGCACTCTCTATTCAGCCTTCCCCCCCGCCTTTGTAAACATAAAAGGTCCAATTTACAAAGTCAGCATTATTTTGAAAAATTTTACTTCCCTGTATAATGATCAAAAATAATTAAAACTGAATGAAGACTGTCAAAACAAATGAACAATATATATTTAGGTGCATTATCCTTGCAGGTTTTCAGTATTGTGTTTGTTCATTTTCTCCTCAACTGAATTCACAACATTTACTCATTCACAATGGGTCTCTACATTCACATCTGCACAGCGGTTGCCTATGGAAATGCGTTAAGTATCAGCTTTCAGTGTTGCTTCTCATATGCCCTCCCAGCTGTAAATGAGGTTAGGAAACAACACTGTAAACACAGAAGTCCTTTCAAAAAGTAAAATAGTGGGGAAAAAAAAGCCTATCAGGAAATTTGATTTGTACTTCGGTTTCATTCTTAAAGGAACGCCCAAAGCTTGACAGCATTTCAAACTACTGAAATACAAAACATTAAAGGAAGAGACAGCAGAATAAGGCATTCTGTTTTTATGATAGTCTTGTATTTTTACTATAAAGAGCAGAATAAGGCATTATAGTAATAACACAAGCGTACTACAAAAACATAAATAGCACTGAATGGTGAGCTCATTGTTCTGAGTAGTGGGTCGCTTTATTTTTATTTTTCTCTCCCCCCCCCTTTTAAAGAAAACAAGCCATTGCAATTCCTTCAGCAAAAAAACAGGGGACACACACACAGATGTCATAAATAATTCCAATATAAACCCATGCTAATTTATTTAATGCGAAACTCCGACACGCATTACTTAGGGGTGAAATTGCACCTCCTCGTATTGTGTATGCAAAATAAAAGTGAACAGATGTGCTCTTCCAAACCAAGCTATTGCTACAATTAAACCAACAGTCATTTTACAAACCAGCGAGCTATTTCATGTGCATCTACGGCGCTAATCATCTTTTCTCCACTACCCCAGCCCAACAGAACAGCGAGTTATTTATAGAGTTATCTATCTTGCACTTTGCAGATGATGCCTAACATTATGACAACAGTGAAAAGGTCTCCGTACCTGCCTACCTAAAACAAGTTTCTGTAAAGTAATGAATAGAGACAGCTTGGGGACTATCCACCTGCACTGCCTGCCTTTTACTGCCTGCAAAGTGAAACCACAAGGGATTGGCAGAAGGTACTTGTCTGACAGGGCCAGGACAGCCTTTCTCCTCAGTGACAGCCTGGGCCTAGCCTCTTAAACCTGACCCACCATAATTCCTTCACAATGCAGCAGCGAGGCAGCTGACAGTAGCAGCTGCACCTCCTAAGCGAGATGGATGGAATTTTCATAACTAGTTCCCCAAGTTACATTTTACCTTCAAGATAATTTATGAGCTGCTGTGGAGCCTTGAAGAGACAATATGCTTGCCATAAAATTAACTGTAACAGTCTTGTAGGTTATAATTAACACTGGGAGGGTAGCACCAACTGGATGAAACACATGGCATAATTGATGGTGAAACTGGAAATTAAGGAAGCTAACAATATCATTACTGTGCACATCACTTCAGTGAAACCTACGCTTTCCAGGGGTTAATTACAATCCCCTTCTAACGTACACATTCTGACGGGGAGTGGATGAGTGTCACAGCTAGGAGGAGGCAGGTTTGCTGGCAAGGCCACCTTGCACCTGGACTGATGTATATATTGTTTTTTTGCCTGGAAGAGATATACGTGTCAAAGCAGCAGCACCAGCACCTGAACATCTGGCAGCAGGCACACCATAGCTTAGAGATAGATGATTGCTCAAGCCTCATAGAATATTTCATTTTCTCTGTAGCCAGCAAAGAAGAAAAAATCCTCTGTGAGATTTCACTTAATGGCACACATTATTAATTTAAATGACTTGAGCAAAGAAAAACATTTTAACTTTATATTGCCATAACTTAGCAGCAAATTAAGATTTTTTTTTTCATCGGTGTATTATCATCTTGGTTTATTACATTAGTCTTTAGAAACATGCAGAGCAATCCTTTTAGCATCTTGCCTGTCAAGCGAATACTGAACTGAAGATGCAACGCTAGTGAGCTAGTTAATCAGAAATAATATTATAAACTGCTGCCATCTTTGGGAAGGAGAACATGCAATTCATCTACCTGTAGCTAAGATTCTACTCTCTAGCCAAGGCTTAAGGAATCATTAGTGTAATGTATTTATTTGAATCTCTCTCAAATTATTTTAATTAAACTTTTTTTTTTTGTCCCTGGACAAGATATGTGAAAATGTACAGATAAATGATGCAACAGTGTCACCTACAGGCAAGCAAAACAGTTAAAAACCTTCTCCAACATTGCACCCTCTTCCCTCTCAAATCCCTTTCCTCCCCTCCTTTCCCCTCCTCCAACCTCCCTCTCAATCCTTAACCCACAGATCTGAATTTTGGGATTATCCATATCTCCAAATATAAAAAGAAGGGCAAATACCTAAAATGCTTTCAGAATGGCCTAATATAAAATAATTAGACCTTATATGCCTTACAATAAACATGCTGTACAGCTAACAAGTCATCTACGCTGGAGCGGATACATTGATTACCTTACATCTCCTGAGCACTTGTTCAAATCCACCTTTAGTAGGTGGTCAAAAATAATTCTGATAAGAATATTATTTAGAACTCAGAAAGACCAAATGTCGACATTACTAAATATGAGAAAATAAAAATGAGAAAATGTCGACTTGATCAAAAACAACTGGCAAAAATTTTAAGACTATTGTCTAGACTTGTACAAAAAATGCCCTCCAGCATAATTTGGAGCTAAATCTAACTCCAGCACATCCACGGGCATAACTGATGGATCCATTCATCTTATCCTTGTAGAAAGAGTGGAACACCCTCTTATTAGTAGCTCTTAAAACTCTCAGAACTCTCCTTTTCCAACAGAATACTCTTTTCTCCTAGTATTACTGCTTTTACTTTAATACCCGATAGCCTTTTCTTAGCTTCTCCCACAAACCCTGCATTTTGAGAGCCTGTTTCTCAGTTAATCTTTTTGATACATCTCAAGATACCTTTTTGTTTCAATTATTTCTCTCAATTTCTAATTATATCACTGATGTCCACTGTTGTTACTTTAACACACTTCTCACCCATGAGTCCTATCTGCTCCACCACCAACCCAGGCTAGATCATCTCTAGAATACAGCAGTACAGAAACATAAATGAGTATTGTGAATTACCAGTAAGTTGGGATGTTGCATACTCCAGAAGTGTCCTCAGTTGGCTAAGCTACTCAAGTAAGCTATAGTAGGATTTTCTTCTCTACTACTACATATGCTTTAAGCACTGTTCCCATTTGGGGCTGCTGTCATTCACCAAAACAAGATAAAGCATATGCAAACAACACAGGTTATGTAACAGGTTCCCAAGTTCTCTAGTTTGGCAGAACATCTTAAGCATAAGATCACAAAAAACTTCCTTTTTTAGCTCTTTTAAACATCATCATAGTTTATAATTAAGTAATTCCACAGCAATGATACATAAAGAATTGAAAATTCAGACAGAATAAACAGCACAAATAATATAGCCAAATTAAACTGTTAAGATGCCCCGAAGATCTCATTAGTAGTGAAAATAAGCAAGTACATCTAATTCTGTTCTCCGGTTCATCTTAGTTTCTCCGATTAGTTGATACATACATCATCAACATTAGTTGACACATTCTTTGACCTCCCAGTGGATTGCGCTTCCCTCTCGTCCAATGCTGTTGACATCGTCCAGTAATTTACACCATGGCTCTCTCACCAGCATATGATTATCTGTGTAAGTTACCACAACTTTTAGTGCAAGCAAACTGTAGAGCAATGCAACAGACTGACATTCTTCTTTTTGCCCACAGTCAGCCATGATATTCGTTGGCTTACCACTACCTCACAACCATGGTCTAGACTGCTTAGAGCATTGACAGCATCTTGCTCACTTTCTACATCTATTTAATTTTTGGCTGCTCCGAAAATGCCAGCAAGGGTACCAATTAGTGTCAGCTGTAACAGTTGCTTTATGTGATATACACACCTGCCTACTAGGATTGGAAAACCAATGCATTTTACATAGGCCATCAAACACAGATACCCAATGGGAATAATCTTTGGCACTATCTACCTGAACCATATTTGAACCACTGACCTGAAAACAAAAGGCTTTGTATTTCATTACCGATCCCTGGAGCCATCAAGTTCTATAGATGTGGAAAAACTTTAATAACATAAGGCTGACAGCATTTAAGACTTAAGTCATGAACTTCTGTAAGCATCTGCTCACTCATGCCTCATGCTATGACATGATAAGCACACCATTTGGCTAGGTAAACCCTTTATGTTACCCTCTGTTTTTTCTGTATTGGTAATATATACAGATTATTTAACACAGATCCTCCAAATTAAAATTTATTTAATTCAGCTTTATGACAGATAAAGCTGTGACAGTAATGGTACTAACAACAATAAAATCCCGTTTGGATAAGGCTTCTATTATTTTACAGAAGAGAGAATTCTATCTTTAGACTCGTTTAATTTTAAATGTCTAGTTTTAGACAAAGTTTTAGTTCATACTAAGTTTGTGAGTAGTTTTATGAACGTGTTACATACCATGACATTAGCACATTTTGCTGAATGCAAAGGAAAGTACGGATTGATATTGCAGAAGAAAAACCTCAGTGGATAAAGCAAAATAAATCTATGATAATTTTTCATTCTCTCATATTTTATCCCTAGTTTATAACCAGGTCTTTAGCTAACACGGGCAGCTACAGAGCACTGTACACCACACTGAATTCTCCCGGCTCTTCTCCTTTTCCCCTGCCTCTGGCAGACACCATTCTCTCTTACAGGAATGATGACAGCTGATGCTAATGCTACTTTGTGGTTCAACTGTCTGATGATGTGGCTAACACTTTGTCTCCACAGATTATAAATTTGTCACCTCTGTGATCTATTGAATCTCCAGTACCCTGCAGCCTGGAAACGCAATAATCTCCATTTCCAGCATTCAGATCTCCCAGCGGTAGTGAGCAAATCATTGTCAAACCACTGGAAAAACAACACTAACTATCTTTCTTGTACTGCAATCATGAAAGCTTACATAAATAACGAAATGTCACCCATGCTGACTTTAAAAGCCTGCCCAAGTGAAATAAAGTCAAACCTCTAACAAATTTACCTAAAAAAAAAAAAAAATTAAAAAAAAATCATCAAATGCACTCTGATAGAGTGGGAAAATTCTTTATCACTTTTGGTTTTGGAAACTTTAATTGCACTATAAATAAGGACTAAATTTGTGTCATTTGTCAGTTTTGGAAGTGTCACTGAATCTTTTGAAAAATCCGTCTAATGTAACAAGAGGAAAAGCATGAAATCAAAAAAGGGAAATGTCAAAGAATTTTGATTTAGTAGTTATTTGGGTATGGGATGATGCATCTCTTTACGGTTTTCAGAAGTGGAGCATTAAAACTAAACTAAAATGGTAAAGTAAACCCTCAGAGTAAACACTCCCTACAAAGTGCCTAATGGAAGAGCCTGACACACACAAAAGCCACACACAGAGCTGAAGTTCTGTGACTTTTACCAGACTGCCTACAACACCATTTGTTTTAAGCCCCTACACCAAGTAACATTTTTTACACCATATTTGCTGTGTATATAGTGACATCACAAGGTAAGAAGCAGCATTTTCCGTAAGTAGCCACAGCTTGTAAACATAAAGTCTTTTCAAGGGTAAAGGGTCAAGACAGTTTCAAAGGAAATAATAGCAGTGGTTAAACAGCAGCATTTAATCAAGCAGTATTTCCATTGTTCTGGAGAGTACTTGTACCTATTGATCCCAAGCTTGGCTGCTTCAAAGACTCCTCAATACAAGAAACACAGGTGAAAGACAGAGGCGGAAAACAGGAAGGGTCATGAGAAGCAAAAGAAGTCTGGTAATAAGCAACTGGAGAAAAGTCAAAGGTCAATCAAGGCAGCTGATGTCTAAGCATAACTACAGCAGGAGACCTGACAACTTCATTGAAGCCGCAGTGTTTTCTCCATTCATTTGAGAGCTGCAAGATTGGTTTTCAGTCTGCCTCAAAGCATCTTCCCGACTAACATACAGTATTCAGCATTACCATCTAAGTCACAATATACATTTACTTTCTGAAAAACTGTTTTAGGTTACATACTGGGTGCTGAACCGTTTAATTTTCTTCTTTTAAAGAGCATACACACGCACACACACAAAATATGAATATCAAAGAATCCAAATATCCAAAAATCTCCCCCCCCCCCCCGCGATTTCCAAAATGAGGAACCAAAATTTTTGTCTATGCTTGTTGCTAACTTACTATCTATTCCAGCTGACACAAATACTGTCCAGAGAGGACAACTGTTACAAAAAACCCACTGGAGAGCACGCAGCTGTGTGTACCGAGATCCTTACTAATTTCAGAAACATGGACGCTGGATTCCTCAACGTGAAAAAAAAAAAAAATCTGTCATTCTAATGTTACACAAAACAACCACGAAAGTTTTAAACAACCCAAATACTTCCCCCCACTCTCTGTCAGACTTTGATACCTCTGCAATTTGTCTGTTAAATCTTTGGAACTAGCATAGCTCCCATTGCAGTAGTTTCTGAAGAGTTCACAATATTTCATATATTTATCATCTTGGCAGGCCTGTGAGAGTGTAAAAAATGTCAGTATTTGTCAACGAGTCTATCAATTGGTATTACCACATTTCATTTAAAAACTAGCATTTAGTGAGTTTCTGAAAAATACACAAAGTCTGTGACAGAAGGAAAAAACCTGCTTGGATTTTCCCAAAGCCTATGCTAACTTCTTAACCCACGGACTTTTCTTCTGTTACAGAAGGAAATATGTTCCTTCTTTACATCAACACCACTTTCTCCTACTGGAGCTAAAAAGAGTAAAATCTACCTCAATTACCTTCTTAGAGATGATCTAAAATTCCAATGTATAAAGAGGTGAGGCATAAGAAAAAAAAATTAACTTTTTCTTCAAAACAGAAAACAAAATATATAAAAATCTTCCTGTTTGTATCTCATTTAACATGCATACTCTTTTAGGATTCCACTCATATTCTTCATTGTTCTTCTAATTATAGAACCTAACAGCATTATCACAGATTAGGTACTCAGTTGTCATATTATGTACTTATAATTTAAATTCCTATATAAATATCCACATAATAATCCAGATTTCACTGCTGAGAGGTAAGACTATCTCAGTAGTATGATAAGTGTTCACTGTAGCTAGAAAAAAAATTCATACTTTCACACTGTTATGTCAAAATTGTGAGATCTAAGAAAGGGTTTGACAAAGGCAAAAAATGCTAAGGAATTATATCTCAAGTTTGACTTGAAACCTGAAACACGATTTGCCATGAGCAAGAGGTTCTTTTTTGAAGTGTTGTGCAAAGATGGAAGAATATAACAACTCTAAAAATACACAGTGATCTGATCTACAAAATGTTATGGGTTGTAGAATGACCTCGTAAAATAGATTTTTTTCATTGTGTTATTTCAATGAGCCAAGGTTTTAATTGATTATATCCTGTAAGAATCAATAGCTTAACACTTTTATGCTGTTTATCTCATGACCCAGAAGAATTTTGTGTTTACTTTGGTCCAAATTATTTATTGAATGTTTATTCTGTTTTCACTACGTCAATTTGTCATTACATGATGGCCTAGAGAGAACTCTTAAGATTTCAGAATTTGACTAAGTAGCACATCTATGAAAATACAACCATCATAAATAATTTTATTTTTCCTATCAAACTTTTCACTTCATTATGTCTGTCTCCAAAACTTTACATTTTCCATTACCTGGCTGAATTTCCCCTAAGGGAAATGGTGCAATTTCACTCAGGGAAATAGCAAAATGGACATCAGAGTCTGCATCATGATAAAACCATTTTGAACTAATAAAATTTTTGCATGAAAGACTTATTTTAGTAATGCTTTAACTATGTTTTTTCCTAGCAGTTAATAATTTCAATGTAGTTAAACATTATCCTTTAAATTAATCTATTGTTGATTTCTTGATGACAGATTAAGTTTGGTAGTAAATGCATCGATATGAAAAATATAGCAAAAAACCTGCTAGCAATTAAGCAGAGTATGTTATGCAAGCCTTAAAGACAATATTATTATAACACGATACAAGTTCTATTAGGAGGAATAAAAGATACAATTTTTATTGAACTATACTGTCCAGTTCTCTTGGGCATTTACTGATCAGGAAAAGTGCAACATTCTCTCTTGAAATTCAAGTACTTAAGTACCTTTTTTTTTTCCTTTGGCCAAACTGTTTCTTTATGATATAACAACTCTTCTGGTTCCAGTTAAAAAATAAAATAAAAAATGTCAATAGCATCATCAATGGGCTAAAAATATTAAGACCTTTTTTGAAAATGAATCAGGTGCAGATATTGAACTGTACTTTTTCATCCTTTGTCTCACTTTTCAAATGATAATTTCTTCCACAGCCACCATTAAATCTTGATCTATTCCAGCTCTCTGTATGGGTCATTGATTCTAGATGTACCATGGTTATTTTTAAATGTTTCCCTTTCGTAGAGAAAAAGAGGGCTGTCTAGAGCCAGATGGGTAACTTCACACTTCATTTATCAAACCCAATGCATTAGGCTCCACCCTCTCTTTCCCACTATTGCTGTTAAATTTCCATATAATTTGGTAACAATTTTCATTATCATACAGTGACCCTAAAAAGTCTACACAGGTTTGCATGGTTAGTCCACAATTCACAGCTGTTCCCTTTACCCTCTATTTGTTACAGTAGATTCTAAGGTTCCCCTTATTTATAAGCTGAACAGTGACCTTCTATAAGCAGAGGTCAAGAAGGGGTCAGTTCAAAGGGCTAGAGCAGCTCTTTAACAGCTATAACAACCTGTCCATCAGGCACTATCATGCAGTATAAACAAATCTGGGGCTTTAGAAACTCTGGACCATTTCTGTTAACACTTAGAGGACATTCACTGAGCCCTACCTGAAGTATTTTGGATCACTACCACTCAACATAGAACAACTTGAATCCCTAGAAGACCTGCTCAGATACTTAAGATACTGATGGCATCTTTGAGTCAAAAGTATATGAAACGGCGAGCCATAACACTAAGTGCACTACCATGTGTTTTGGACTATGGAGCTGAAGTAGAAACTTAGGAGTAATTTCAGTTAGTTAATATGCAGAAACACTGGTACAGCTTAAAGCAAATAATGCAAGGACATGCTTTAACCAAGTAGATACGTACACATATCAAACCAGTTCAGATGCCTTTCTCTGAGAACGGCTAAATTTCTAAAAGTTCAATCACAGTTTGCATTAACAGTTCCCAGCATGTATTTTTTTTATTTAAGGTATCAATGACACAAACAAAACCCATGAAAGAACAGAATGCCTACCTAACTCTACAAAGACCAAGTGCAGAGTAAAGTTTTTGCCAGCTGCCCTCCCTTCGTTGACCTAAATTTCTCTTGAAGTTGTACTGTTCATAATGTGCTCTCTAATGCACAATGTAAGGTAATTAGAGTCATCTGTATTTAACTTCCCGAGGAAAAAAAATTCTATTATCTAATCTAGCCGATCCCCTGATAGCCTGTTGAAAGTAAAATACTGTAACCTATTGCCTGCCCTTTGACAAGTGCTAATTATTTCCTGTCCAAGCACATTTTTCTCATGTAGCTCCAAAGTACACAACAGACTGATCTCTAAAACATGGGCAGCCCTGCTAGTACCACGGCGGACATTTTGTAACTTTCACCACCGTATGCTTGATGGCTACCACAGCCAGTGCTTCATTCCAGACATCTCGCTGAAGCTTTGATGAAGTCAAGTGAGGTGTACGGTAACAGTCTGTTTATGCAGATCATATGGATGAGACTCTCAGATAGGTCACTGGGATGGGAAACATCAAATGGAAAGAAAAAGGATTATGGATATTTAATACTCAAAGGACACTTTCTTTCAGAACTTTCAAGGCACAATGCTCTTGAAATTTTCTTTCAGGTGTTTAGTTTTAAGGAGGCCTGCACTTTGTCTGCTTGTGCCTCTCCCCACCCCCACCCAAGAACTTCAGCATTTCTGGGTCAGAGACTAGACTACGTCTACGACTGCAACGCTGGCTCCAACCTCCGATTACGCTGCGAGCAGAGGCCAGAAACACTGTAACCTCATTACTTTCGAGTGAGTCCCGACTTTGTATATTAGGAAATCATTGTTAAACTAAACGAACGCTAAAAAGATATTCCGCTCATTAGAATTGTTTAGCCTTTTCCTATCTCTAGGAAGCTTTCTATTCTGGTTCACAACAAAGATGCATGTGTCCCACGGAAAAGCCTTAAGCGATTGCCTCTGTTTCCAATGTAGCCACACCGTTTGCATTTTTTAGTAAGCATGGTGATGGAAGGCAAAAAACCCCCCCAACAACACAAAAATCCCTTAAATTCCTCAGAAAGGAAGAAAAAAACCCACATGATAATACAAACAATACTGCAGACCCGCCTTACTAAGCTCTTTTCCACTCCGAGATCTTAACTGATTGGTACACAAATAAACATTCCATACTCACAAGAACAGACTTACAAAACACAGCCCCTAATTTGTAATAATAATTGCTACTATGTAATAACATTTAATTTTTATCTAAAGCTTCTAAAACGTTTCAGGTCCACTCACTGTAATTATTGGGAACAGCAAAGCCACTCAAGTGTCAGATCCAATATCTACAATTAACTTTTTAAAGTCAATCTCATTGAATTTTCAGGAACTTTCCAAAACTATATACTAACAAAACACAGGACAACTCCCTTAACTGGAACATTCAGTGCAGGTAAAAAAAAATCATGCCAATTAAGTGCTAATTTTGATTAACAAATCTCATTTCAAAAAAATACTTTTGACTAAAACCTGTATTTAATTGTAAGCACAGGACACCTGGCTTTAAAGGAAAGCTGTACATTTGGTAGAAAAATTTCATAGACTGTTAGATATTTTATGTAAATATCATAAATAAGAAAAAAATAAGAGATTACTAAATGACTATAAATCTATAGCTTTTAGAAATAGATGTGAAAAAAGGTGACATCAACTCATTTAGCAGCTAAAGAGAAGGACAGAACGTGGCATACGGTGGAAATTCTCTTTTTTGAATTCACATATTTCTGAAAGAGCTAGACGTATGATGTAACTGTAGTTCCTGAAATGCATTCATCTGACTACATTCCAATAACAAACTTTTTCAAATAAAAACATAAACAACTTTTTAAAATTGTTAACATCATCACCTGATTTATCACCATGGCAATACATTCAATTTAAGAACTCGAGGATAATAAAACAGTCCCATGATGCAAACTCTAGCAATATGTACATTTACGCCAATCTCACCCAACATAACCCAGCTAACACCAGTAGGACACCATGAGAAAATGTGAAGATCATGAAGAAAACAGACAAGAAGGGTATCTATTAGCATGACATGCCAGCAAGGAGTATTGCTCATATTGTTAGCAATATAAGGAAAACCTTAGGGCACTTAAGGTGATACCAATCCTCAAATATGTATGCTGCCTATCAATCTGTTATCAATAGATTGCACTATATAAGCACAATAAGGGAGCATTCTACCCCTCAAAGTAACTCTGAAATCAAAAGCAGAAACATTGACTATTCCAGTCAAAGAAAAATACTATTTGAACAGTAAAAATTTTGATTTTTTTTTTTTTTTAATGCCAACTTGCCCGCCCCGCAAGTGGATCTGTAGGAGTATATTTGATATACTTGTTTCTAATTTTATTATCTTACTATTTTTCTCAAATTTCTCACCTTGCTGTCCATTCTTTACGCAGCCTTTGTCGCTCAGTAAGAACTAGCAAGAAGCAGCTGATGGTTTCATTCCTTTGTTCCTCAATTTGTTCCTCTTTTCCAACTTCAGAGAGGACCAGGCTTGTCTTAAAGGGAAAAAACCACATAAAAATTATAATCTAGAAATAGGAAACAATGTGTAAAATTAATAAAAAGCCCATAAGCAAATAAGGACAGTAAATCAATAGCTTTTTTTATTACAGTTCCACTGCTGACAAATCAATACAGTAAATGATGGTTAGGAATGGCCGCCATATATTTGGTATTTAATCAATGTACATGGCACATAAGGTAAACCTTAAAATCTCATTGCTTTAAGTAACACAAGACATTGTGCATTCTAGCTCTCATTTTCTTGAGACACAGTTCTTGTCTTTTCTAAATATTTTCTTGTATCAAATAATATCAGAAACGTTTCCTTCAATACAGCATTCATTTGGGGGACTTCCGCCTCCCCTTTGATCCTTTGTGAAGCTAAAGTAGAAAATACCTGTTTGCATTGTGTCTTCTGAAAGGCATTTCTGATGATGTACCCATGTTCTCTTTATCATGAAATATTTCAAGTAAACAAATAGTAAAACTCTACCTTTTTTCATTTATGGAATAAATTATAATTTGCTAAAATATATATACACACACACACACGCAATGGATTTAAGTCATTGTGGAGTAGGATCACACTCAGTCTCTGCAGACCAAAAGTTATGGGCCTTCCCAAATGTTGTGTCGACAGTTAATGTTGATGTAACGAAACTTATCGTCCTTCATCCACCCAGCAAGCTAACTCCAACTCCCTCACTCCATCTTTACACCATCAACTACTAACTCACCCACCATTTTCTCCTCTTCTTTCCCCTATGCTTCCCTATGTCTGCCAACTTGGGAAGGAAACGGCACACGCTGATGGTCACGCTATTAACATGTAAGTCAACCAGTGTACATGTGCTGACTCGATGTGCAGCAGTCCAACCGCAACACAGAGATCTAGAGTCGATGCTGCAGTCTTTTCCTTCAATGAAGATATCATATTTGCCTTTCTCGCCTTAACCAGCCACTGATTTTCACTTAAACATTTTTGGTATCCTAACCTTCAGCCACATGTTCTGCAAACGTTATCAAAGTATCTAAATGCTTTTGGGAAGGATGACTCAATGGACAGAATGCTCGCACAAACCTAGTTTCTTCACAGAAAAGGAGGTAAAAATATGCTTCTAACCCGAGCAGTTGTGGAATTGAGTTTGAAAACACAACTCAGATATCTCCAAGAGCTGCAACTGCTACCCCCAGCATGGCCTCTCTTATAGGAACAACATGACAAAAAGACACGGCATATTGCCTTCTCCTCAACATCACATACACATTACATTCTGCCCTGCCCAAATGTACAACCACTAAAATTCCTCTGGGGATTCTGTGAGATAAATGGTTGTTATTATCTTCAGTTTGTGAAAACAGGAAGATCTATCCGTGGTCTGACAGCTTTTTTTTTTTTTTCCACAAGAAAGAATAACATGCAGATTATACACTACTTAAGCTATGTAAAGTAAGCAGTGACATTGCTACTGCCATGGTGGTTCCAAGAGACAAGCATAACAGGGTTCAGAGACAGAAAATAATTTTATTACACCAACATCAGATGACAAAGACCAAAAAGAGCTTTCATCCCCATCTCCCAGCTCTATCAGTTGGCCTACCAAAAGGCATTACCCCGCAATATGGGAATTACATATCAAAAAACATTCTCTTGTAAAACCCCCAAATGTTCAAAACTATCTATACAGATCACATTCTTGACCCTGCTTTGACATTACAAAGCAAACAAAAAGCCAGAGAGTATTTTCAGATAAGGATTCCCTAACATGGGTTTCCCTTCCACTGACCTACAACACCTTTTCCACAAGCTCTAATATCCGCCAACTTCAACAATCCTGACCTTACAGCCACACTTCCAGCAACTGCACAGTTTAAAGCAGGATGTGATAGAGGACTTCAGCATATGAGAACATACTCACATGAGATGAAGAGATATACATTCTTTAATTGATGTAAATTAACACGCCTTGTCATTCAGAATAAATATACCTATTAAGGCTTTAGCTTTTCTATTTACCATGTGCAAGACTTGACACAGCACTATAACTAAAGCTTACGTCCGTATTACAGGATGATCAGACTGTAGCCACACAGCTAGGTCACAGTACACCAAGATTTCCCTTTCAGAATCCTTGGATGGCCTTATTAATCACAACGGGATAGGGAAATCCACTGGTGATAGTGTAGAAGTCTACTTCTCTCCAAGACTGCAGAATAGCCCCAAGTTTAATGACGCTATGCCTCACAAAACCGAAAGTACAGTTATTTGCAGGCAACAAACATCAAGATCCCCATAATAAGTGATTCCCAAAGTGTAGAGCATGGAGAACTGATAGTTTCTAAAGAATTTTCAGTTAAAATCTGATGAAAAGAGAATGTGGTTAGAGTATTATCAGTCAGAGAAAATGGGTGACCACTTCTCCAAGTACTCACAATCACATAATGCTTTTGTATGAATTCTGACGGCCTGGCCAAATTGCAGCTTTGGTACTGAGTTCCACTACCTAAAGTCCCCTCCATCTACAGGAACATAATAATTCTGGAAATTGAACACAATTTAATTTTTAGTGAGAGAACAATTATACTGCCCCAGCCCTCTGTTAACACCTTTCATTTTATGCGGTGATGTACACAGTTCAAGTCAAACTCATAGCTCGACACTGACATCACACATGCTTCTTTACTGAGCCCTGTGAGTACAGTTGCAGCTACCTGGAGGGTGAAATAGTACTGTTAAGCAACATACAACAACAATACATAGCAATTTAACTGATTTACTTGTTTTCTAAGAGTGCTGAGGTCAGTAAGGTTACCTGGAACGTGAGTGCAGGGCTTGATATGTAGCTTTTATAAAGGCATTTCTTAATAACTTGCTATTCTTATCATCTCAATAAAAATCCCAAATTGTAACAAATAAAGCAGCATTCTGGGTAAAATAATATTATAAAACATGTTCCTTTGAAAGTTTTCTTTTCTATGTAACTTGTTTTGGGATTTATTTTTAACAAGGGGATTCAATATATACCTTGACTGATAAAGGTCAAGGGTTCAAGAAACTCGGTCAAAGATGTTATCAGCTGGGAAAGCCATTTCCTCACATCAACACTGATAAAAATCCATCAGAAACCCAGCCCTCCTCTAAAGGGCAGGAACGACCTTCTTTTGAACATCACTACAGTTGCACGTCCCATCAAAGAAAATCTGACCTTGTGTCTCAATTCTTTTAATGTTCTTTAATGACAGATAATTGTCTGCAGAGGCCCCCTTTGCCCAATGCTGAGTGAAGCCTTCACGTTTCTGAACTGGACTCAACACTGACTCACTGTTTTTCAGCACACTTGGGACCGCAGGACAGTAGAATAAATAAACAACGTAACCAGCCCTACAGCCTGTCTTATCTCATCCTTGTGTTCACAGAGATTCTTGAGGGTGGTAATGTTTACAAACTGTTGAAACTTTCTTTCTTCTGCTTCCTGAGCTAGCAAAAACATATCCTGGACAACCTAAGCAACAAGATTCCGCAAATTGCTTATCACTTGGGGGAAGCAACTTCTTGTCTCATTGGCCAGCATGTGTCTTTATTAAGTAGTACTGTTAATCTTTTCAGCAAATCTTACAGATCTATTAATGTATTTCCTTGTGAATCCCAAATGGCACGGTCTTAAAAACAAACACACAACCCACCTATCAAAAAAGCCCAAAGCTACATACGCATATATATATAGAGATATATAGATATATATCAGTTGCCAATCCAGTCTTCTATGTTAAGGATAGTACTTAGGAAGTTATACCCTTTACCTTCCTCCTGGTACAGTGGCAGAACTAAGTCTAGTGCTCTACTGACGTATCAGGCAACAGCCATGAGAGCATCTTCTCTTATTACGTAAGAAAGAAAGGTACTAACATAAGATTTTAAGAGACCGATATAATATTCCTCTTATACCCACTGACAAAATATATCAGTGACATGGGACTGAATAGAAACTGTTATAACCAAGTCTTACTATTCACTCAGGATACACACTCAAAATTAGGTACCTTTTATGAGTCTTAACAAAGCTAACCCAGGTATTGTAACAGGATTACAATAATTTTTTTTCCTCTTAGATACACAGCAGAAGAAACTATGTTTCAACATCAATAGGCCACTACCCTGCTTAACTGTATGTATCCTGGGTGAATACCATGACATGCTTACAAACAAGAAAAAAAAAAAGCAACCTCTAAACACTCCAAAACCCACACCGGTACATTTTTAGTCTTTTAAAGCTAGATTTTCCTTCCTTCAATGCAGACCTCTCGAGGAGCCAGACTTAAGGTTAGAAACATTGTATAGCTGGAGACATGAAGCCTAGTATTCTGTCAAACAAATTAGCCTTCAGTCTGAACTAAAGTGGCACTTGGGACAGTTTGTCTCTTGGTCCCACTTTATTGGGTCAACAAATCAGATTTTTCACTCTGAGTTAAGACTTAATTTACTCACCACCAGTTTAAACAGGATAAGCTTCTGAATCTTTACTAACCACTTCTACTTTAATATAGCAGTCATCTCTCAATAATCGATAACTAATACAGAAAGGAAAAACAAAGTGTAAAATCTGTAAGCAGGGCTAAAATTTTAAATGTTGTTCTGTATCTTCCTTGTTATTTTTGTGACTTTATTTTGCTCTTTGTGCAAAAAGTATCCTAATGAAATTCTGTAAAACTAGAACACCGTGCCTTTTGGGGGCGGGGGGGGACGGACAGGGACGATACCAAACCTGAAATCTATTAAGCTATGTTAATTTAAAATGTCATAACTTCTGTGTGATAAAAAAGCTAGTAATTGCTTACAAACCACTGCTCATTTATTTACTTCTAAAATTTTTACTTAAAAATATTAGCAAATGCCCCATTTTCATTGATACGATAGAAGCAGCCAGTATGGTTTAAGTTATCACCCAGTAATTTGGGCACATTAAACCCAATTCTCTGTCTTTTGTTTATTAATCCACTATGCCAGATATCACAGTTTCACTCAGCAACCCTCATGTTTTGGATGATATTGAAAAATGGCTCATGTTTGTCAAAGTAAGTAAAAAAAAAAAAAAAAAAAAAAGCGGTAAAGAGGAAAAAAGTGTTGTTTATAGAAGCCAGCTGCTCTGGCTTCGGCGCCAGCAGCTCTTCATCCTGCTATTTTACGCTCGCAACCCCCACTGCCCCCACTGGCACAGGTACAACTAAATGTTGACTTCAATGCTTCAGAGAGCACTCAACTGATTCTGTACATGATTAATTGCCAAAGACATGGCTGACCATATGGAACAGAGAAAGCATCAAGTAATTCATACTTCTGTATATGATCATTTGGCCCCTGTTGTTTTAATGTACAGGAAAGAGCTAGTATAGCACAGACCTGGTGTCTTGCCCTTGACAGCCCATTAAGAAATCTCAAAGCACCTAGTTGAAGTTATGCTGTTGGCTTTTCAATAGCAGCCTAATAAAACAGAAGCAAAGCTTTCCAACTAGTCTTAAATCTTTCACATACAGTACATTAACCACTGCTGCTAAAACAACTGGTTTCTTATGATAGGAAATGGGATTTGATTTCTAGCCTCTGCATACTTACTGAAAGCCTTTTTCTGACCTTTGGAGGGTTTACAAAATCATTGTTCGTTTTTCCTGCCATTTTCCCAGTGTCTTGCCATGGTGATCCTAATAGATTTGTTTAAGTTTCAGTACATTCTACTCTTACTAGCTGTTATATGCAAACTGTACAATGAAGGTAGGCTCATGGGAGCTGAAAGAAATTATTATTAACCGTTTTCTTCCTGAGAGTCAGAGAAGTCACTGCAACATCGAAAACATAATTTACTTTTAAAGAGCCTATAAAACAAAACAAAAAATTCCTGAAAAGAAGCAATATACTAGCGTGTGCTTTCTTTTATCAGACTGGAGACAAAACATCAAATTTCATTTGAGAAGGAAGGACAATTTATTTTAAAACTGTAGTATTCTCAAGGATGTCTGACACAGAGCTCAATGAAAAGAAGAAGGTGCAGACTTGGAATATATGTCAGTATCATTAACTGCTTTATATTAGTTTTATCTACCGTTAACATCTTTTCAGTCATATGCAGTCGAAAAAAACCATTTAAATAATGTTTCCCTGTCAAGGCTCTTAAAATGACAGTGCTAAAAAGTTAATCCCCATCCTCACAGATCTTCTGGCAGTTTTGACATATGTTGGCAAGGATGTATTTGCTGGCACCTTCTATTAGAAAATATTTACATGGAGTTCTCGTCTGTGGATTTTCTAGTTGTCTAAATGATCCTCATGGTCTGAAGGGCCTTATGTGGGAAATCCTAATCATTGGACATTCATCAATAGTAATTTCCCAGGCTACTGAATTCAGCTAACACTATTAATACGCCAACAGAATGCATGAATAATCCACAAGCCAACATAAAACTCCATAACCGTTCTGGTAATTGATAGAGCACTTCCAACATTAAAACAGTTTGTCCGAGACAAATATTATGTCTGTACTTAAATAAAATATAAAGGAATAGAGACTTTTATTAAAGACGTGTAATTTTTGTATTTTTGCAGGGTAAAAGGAATGGAGGCTCAAGTTTCTGGTGTGAAACCATTGCCACAAAGATTATGTATTCTCCCCTACCATTATATTCAATGGTGCACATCTAAACTAAGCAAGTACATAACCCAATTATAGAGTAGAATGCTTAAAGTTAGACATATGCTTAAGCTCTGTATACAAGTCTACATGCATTAAAATATAGGGAGCCCCGCCTCCGAGGTATTCACTGCTGACAACGAAGGATGAATACCTGACTTGATAGATGAGTAGTTCGACCTAGAAAAACCTACAGAGAGTAGATCACTTAGACATTTCCAAAGACACTTTAGGTCTTGTCTACACTAGAAAGTCGTAACATTTAACTATACCTGTGGAGCTAAAGCAGTACATTTTCTAGCTATATGAGTTTAAAGGTCATAAATTAAACCAGGCAGAGCTTATTTGGAAATAACCATTACCTTTATGCCTATATAAACATATTTATACTAGGGTCTTGAACCATGTATTTAGGAAAAAGGAATCCAAATAGAAGTAATGAACAAGTAATTTTTGGTTACTCTGGCATGCCAAAACTGAATTAATTTCCAGAGGAGAAAAAGATCTTTTTTACTGAATGATTCAATGCAGTTATGATAGGTCTCTGAAAGATTTTCAATACTTAGTTACAAAGAAAAAAAAAAAAGTATAAAGATCAACACTTTCAAAATATTTTTGCTGCACTAATCAGTTTGGCAATGTTCTAAAAGTGAAGTATAACCCATCTCAACAAGAAAGAGCAACCGAACCACTCAAGATATTTGGAATGAGTGGCTTAGCATCTTCAGATGTATGGGTGAGTGAAAGGTTACCCTTTAGCCACATTCTCCCAGAGCACGGCCCCTCCACCTCTGAATCATCAATAGCACAAAGACTGAAGCAGGCCTACCATGCATAGTGGATTATATGAAGTGTAAAACATTGTGGGGAAAAAGCTTTTGAAAGAAGTCAGGAAAAAGAAATCACGCTTGCAAGAAGATCCAGCTGACAGGCTAGTCCCTAACAAGTGAATATGTTTGAAAACATTGTGAATGCAAGAAAAGAACACGCCTTTTGTTTCCAAACCTACAGTGTGTCTTTACCCCGACTGTTGCCTGCATGGCTGAACATATGTTTTCTGAACAAGAACTGAAGCAGAAAGTGTTCTTTGTTATAATTCACTCCTTTGTATACACCTCCCTTTCCCCATTTTGGTCACGTGCAAACAGTAGTTACGCTGAACACTTAAGTTCTGAAGGACTGCAGAGCAGTGTATGCTTCAGTGATTATTTACTATTGCTGAAATCAGTTGAGCTAAGATGCAATACAAGACTCACTTCACCAATGCGCACTCTGGACAGCTTACATTTTGCAATACCGAATCACACAGAGTACAGCCTGCACAAGTTCACTTAGCCAGCAGACAGAATTTTCATCATCAACAATTACATGAAGTTCTAATAAGCACTGAAGAATCATACAACAAACGATCTTATGCGTTCAAAAAGAACTCAAGAGAGTACCCTATAATTTTCTTAGCATATCAAAATTAACATCATCAGATATTATGAATAATTTAGGGGGGGAAGGAGGAGAGGAAAAAAAAATGATGGGCTTCAAAGCCAGAAGTAGGTAATACAACCTCACAAACACTGCAATGAACTGCAGTTTAAATTAAATACTCATATAATTTTACTGATTCTAATGAAATAATTCTACATATAAGCAAGGCTTTGCTTTGACTCATCTAATTTATACTGAAGCCCTAATATACTAAGCTACATGCAAGCTTCTCTTAAAGTATTAACAGATGCAAACTTATACCAAAATCTCCAAACTAGACACCTGGTCCTCGTAGCACTCAAAATACAAACTGGAATCACTAAACTCAGTATTATTGGTGACATAAAAAATTATTTTTAAACATCCCCAAACTATGAAGAAAGATGGAAAACAGTGAGTGCTAGATTTTTAATTCATTATTGCACTTTTATTTGTGACTATGTTTTAGCGTTTAATTACATGTCATGTTACTGATTTCCTTGAAAAGCACATCTCGGTATCTATTTAGTATGGAAAATCCTAGAACGCCAACATTTTCCTCCCATCACTGGAGCCACTACCTGTTGCCATCAAGCCACTTACTGCCTTAGCCACAATACTTTCTAGCACGTCTAGTAAAAATACAGCTGTGCAATAATTTGGGACGTATTCCCAATGTCATTAGTTTTAGTGAAATAATTTAAAACACAGAAAGCCCAGTTACAGAATGGATAAACACTGCAGAATGAAGAAGCTACAAGCCACAATCAAATGAAATTAGCAAGCCACTTACATCCAGAAGTGCCTATGGGCATGCTTTGTCCAAGACACATGCCATAGCAGAATAGCAATTTAGTACATATGCAAGAAAACCACATACAGCTGAATTGTATCTTCGAATGACATAAGGGTTTCAATGCCTTTATCATGCTCACGGTACTATAAATGCACCAGGTCTGTGGATATCCCTGGCAGAATAGGACTCTCACCATGTTGTTTCAAAAACGAAGTTTTGTCAGATTTGGCTCGAGTAACAGCTTCGTTACCCCCAGTGACACCATGGCACACCTTTATGTAGATTTAAAATTCATAATCATGTTAAGGGTAGTAGTAATACTAGCTGTCATGGCAAAAGGGACAGAAAAAGAATTTAGAGCACGCCCCTGGGAAAAGCATAGGAACCTGATATATGTATTTAATGTATGGGGAATATGGCACTGTCAAGCAGCAAGGAGGACACCACCACCCACTACTACAGGTTGAGGATTAAAACAGCATTTGGAAATAAACTTCTTTGCAAGCTATGATTCTTGTTCCTCAGCTGAAAAGTAGGCAATCAGGTTCCAGTGCCTTATCCTCCTCCAGTTTTGTTCTAGTACATAACTATATTTTTACATAAAAACATGTGCTAGGCACTTCATATATAGGCCATACAAATGGTGATGACCTGCCATTGAGGGTGCGCAGCGTAAGCGTACAAACAAATGCAATACACTAGCAAATTTAAAAAATGGGGGACTGATAAAGGAGAACATACAGAGAAGTTTACTGATTTAACTCTCATCAGTCACCCATAATATGTACAGTCACTATTTTGTATGCAGTACTTACAGTAAATATAGATTCCTTCTAGGGGGGCACGCAATTACTTATTTTTCTTCTCTTGCATTCAGAGTATGTTTAGGAACACAGTTTTGCACATGTCATCCTGACATTACAGCATAAAGTTACATAATCCTGTAATATATATATATGCCCCCTATATATGGACACTAATTTCCCGTTACGAGTGATAAAGGGGAATATGTCTTACTAGTATATACAGGCAACACAAATCTTACAAGAAAAAAAGATAATTGCAAAATGAATTCAGCATTCCAGGTACACCTACAATGCTAAATAAGGCAACGCTTCATTATAATTAATACGTCTGCTCAAACTTACAAACCTGTAGGCTCAAAAGAAAGTTACACTTTTTTCCAGAACAAAAACAACCCTCCTCCTAAATTAAAAGTAAATTAAACCAAAAGTAAACTCTGCCTAATCCTCTATGTGTATGCCTGTATACTCTCTATACAGACATACACAGAGCAGGGTACAGCACAGGTAGCACGCCTGCAGTCGCGGTTTTTGTCACATCCTGCTTAACTGCAGTACGCCATCATGGAGTTGGAGCATCAATCCACGGTACGTGCAGGCAGACCTCCACCCCTTCCGAGGACAAGGACACTTTCCACAGAGGTTCTCATCCTCTTGTGACGCTCAGTTGCCTACCTCCATCACGCCAGGAACTCCGTAACATTTCTTGGTATTTATTGTTCTTCTGAATGCGATATATCTGTAACGCCTACAACTTTATAAACCTGCTAATGCAAACTATAGCCAGTTATTGATTATTCTGTTTTGACAGAGTTGTGTTCCAGTAAAAGACCATGCTATACACTGCATTTCCTGGACTTTACATTTGGATTCTGCCCATGTCTTCCTTTCATCAGAGAGATCTAATGTTATGGCTATATGGATATGACAAGTATCAACACGTTAATAGTCCATGCTATCAAAGTAGCACTTTTCTTCAACTAATATTCCATGATATCCCATATGGTTTTATTTTCACTTTATTTTGATTTTGGGGAAGGATTTTTGCTCTGTTTCACGCTCTTACAAAGGGAGCAATAAAGCTCTCAGTAATTTATCTCCTCAGGAGAAAGAAAATAAAAGGTTCATTTTTCATCCTTAAAAGGAAGATTATCAACTAATTAACCCAACAATTAAAAGTACACACAAGGAAAGAACAAGGACGTAGCTCAGGGGCAAAATAAATCAGTTAAGAAAATTTTAAAATGTACTTCCTGTCACCTACTAGTGCATTAAAAAAAATTTCTTATGGAAATATTTTTATTTAGAGTCTAATCAAGTTCTAAATGTTGTCAATTTGTCATCTTCCTTTTCCACGAACATTCAAGTATTTATAGATGAATACTTGAGAAAGAACTTAAAGCTTGAATGGCCAACTACTTGAAAACTTCACTGTATCAAAAGTCATTATAGAAACAATTTTCATTAATGACAAAACATTCAATCAGGGAAAATAAACTTTTATCATATGATTCATGTGCCTACCAAAGACAACAAATAAACAGTGTGATCAACAGATCACTGTGAATATATGCACGTCGATTACTCTCTGAACCAAAGTCACGTGCTGAAGATTCTGGCAATTCAACAAATATGACATTTGCATGATGTGCTCACAAACTATGACAATACAATTTGGCAAACAGAAAACACTGTTACTCTGTGACACCCCGTAACAATACATTCTGTTACACTGCACTGCGACATTCACAGCTCCTGCCTTACCATTCACTAATGTTCCCTTCTATAGGCGCGTGAAATAAGATATGGGTTCTCAAGTTCAGCTGCAAAGTCCAACTTAAGAGAGAGGTCAAAGGTGGCTGACTAATCACCTCTGCACTCTTCGAGAAGGATCAGTTAATCCACTAGTAAAAGTTAAAGCAATGTCAAGGATGTATTAACATAAACTGGCCAAGCGTCCTTAACAGACACGTAGTGAGTACATGCTACAATGGAGATGTTCTCCACTAACCTAAGTAAGCAATCTTTCAGATCTTCCGGGTTGCTGCAGAAATGAAAAATAGCGATTTGTGGAGGAGTGTTTGACCTGTGTTCTCTCATACAAAAACTTCTGCCCTTAAAGATATATCATGACAAGCTATACTAGAGCTCTAAATCTTCATTTAATGTTACTGTCCATCTACTTCACATTCTGCTTTAACAGGACACTATAAGGCAAATCACACTTCACAGCATTCGGAGTCCACACATAAGAGAGAGAGTCTACGTGAACAATCATCCAAACTATTAACGTCGTATATATAAATATTTCTCTTCTTAAAGAGAAAACAAGTTATTTGATAAAAAACTGGTCTCCCTCTTCAATATCTGGATTCTGGAGTTTGAGTGGGGTTTTTTTTTCCCTTTTTAAATTTTTAGTTCAGATGTTATTATGCAATATTTTTCTATATACCAAATCAGTTTTCAGGGATAACTTTAGATTCATTTAGGAAAAAATAAGCTAAAACATTTTCATTAGGATATGGACTGCCTTTTAACAATATTTGATTATTTTTTCACATTCATCAACAACTCTGTTGTCAAGAAGACTGCACGCTGGAAGACTTATATTTGTTGTACTACTTATTTACAGTCTTAAAATGCTATACATTTATTTTTTCTGTTTCACAAAAACATTTCTTAAATGTTTATGAACAGACAGAACTACTCTAATATCAAAACATCATTATGTTCTTGAGTGTGAAATAATCTTCTTTCAAGGTTGGCAGATATCATCCTGTTTAAACTTCTATGACTAGTCCAATCAGTTATTCTCATACTGGAGAGGTCACTAGATATTAGTAAGTCATTCTATATATAATACCTATGAAAAAGAATGCAGAAAGTTTAGACGCATTGTAAGAAAATTAAAACCCAAGACTTAAAATTTCTGTGTCCAAAGCCTAAGAGCATAGCAGTTATTATGAGGAAAAATAGTATTTTGATAATAATTTGTGAAAACATGTTATTGTCACAACATTTCAGTTTTAAAATATAGCAACCAAATACTATGAACTTAAGCTCACACTGAAGAGTTTTCACCTCAGCAAAGTCCCTATTTTTGTCTCAACTGCCACTTGGCAAACAAAACCCAATTTTCTATCTTGATTAACACAATTTGAAAACCAACAAAGTACTATTCCTACTAAGCTACAACTTGCCATACTCAGAAGAGCGTTCTGCTTTGCTAAGCATGTATCATTGCTTCATCTTCTTCCGATAATAGTTTCCCCCCCGCTTTGTTCATTCAGTGCTTACACATTCAGTACACACACAGAAACTGTTGCATACAGCCCTCTTGGATCAAATTAATCACATTGGATGGATCACAGCCACATGTACAGACTCTTTTCATGTGCTGTGTGTCTCAAAACCAGACATGAATCAAATTGTATTCACGGTCCAAAATTATAACCAAATATTTTAAAAAGCAAACAACCTGGAACAGAGATATCCCAAAAAAAGGGCTCGATTTTTGACATGCACTTAAGAGCACAACTTCAACTTCTTTGGCCTACAAAAACAACTACAGATGCCAGCCACTGATTACAATCGGAATTGGGTTTGAAATCACCTAAAATCTTGGGACTCAGGGCCAATTCTAGATAACCAAACCCAAAATAACTCGCAAGATTCAACAGTATTTTTCCTCCATACATCAATGAGTACAGATAGAAAAGCACAAGAGACTTACTTAAAAATCCTGAAACCATTTTAAAAGGCTATACTTTGTTCATTTTTAAACTGATTAAAAGCACTGTGCATACTAATTTAATCTGACATTTTTAGAAAGTCTTAATTTTAAACCTCTACATCAACACACAAACAGCAACTGGTAAATTGTTATGTAAAGGGTTTTGGACGGAAGAGCAGTTTCAGCTTTGTTTACTACTTTTAGGATATTAAGAAAGGAAAGAGGAACAGCTTCTTCGTTTTGTATTATTTGAGGTGAATCCATTGGCCCAGCTAAAAAAGAAAGAAAAAAGTAGCACAGGTCAAAAGAACAAAATGACACACAAAAATCCATTGCCAAACTGGCTGTCGGTTGGATGCACAAGAGCAATGCTAAACAACTGTGGTATGGAGACAAAATATGCTTTCTTTAAGACACTTTTACAATAAGGTATTTAAGCCTTGTGAACAGCCTTGCCTTCCACCCACCCCTCACACATTAATGAAAACAAAGGGGGCCCATTTACATTGTAACCGTGCAGTGGGGTTAAGCATGTGACCTTAAAGTATGGTGCGCTTGTGCTCAGTGGAAAGGTTCTTGACAATATAAACAAGAATTACTGCTGTTAGAGAAAGGGAAGACAATTAAAAACAATCTAGGATGCATGTCGTACAGCTGTTCAAGTTTCAGCTACATCTGACCTCTGAAGATGCTACAAGTTTTACTTCAGAAACTTAAGCCATTTTAGTTTTATTAAAATAATCCTTCAACAAAAACTAAATTTGTATGACAAACATGAGGTTTTATATGAGTAACACAATGAAAATTGTGTATTGCTGGCAAAACATACCACCGCTGCAGTTAAAAAGATGTTGTGGTCTGCACATCTCTTTCCAGTACTTAAGTTTACTAACTGCTAAGCAAAAAGGAAATCTTTATGAAGAACGCTAAGAAAACCTGTTGAGAAAAAAAAAAAAAAACTCTTCTGGAAACAAAAGAGACTTCAACAGGTCAAATCCCATAATCAAATCTCTCTGACAGACCTTTGTGCCCAGGCAAAACACACCTGGGTGATTTCAGCAAAACTCTGCAGGCGCAGTGTCCCAATATAGATCAAATTGCAGGACCAAGCAGCCACAACATTTTTTTAAGCTTAATTTTGGATACCATTGAGTCCAAATGCAATAAAGACAGACTGCAATTATGGTTAGTATTTTCTTTATACGTGCCTACAAATTTTCTAATAACTAAGAAAATACTTAAATTTTAAAGAGAAAATGATAGAACGAGCTTTTTTCCATCAGCCACTACAACTAATTGCCCTAATATTGTCCTTAAAAAACAGGGTTAGAGACGAAAAACTTCTGAGAAAATAACAAAGATCTTGGCTAAGTTTCTCAAAACCACAATTTTCCTGCCTGTTTGATCTTTGTACAGTCAGCATAAGCCACTGAAACTCCTCCACAAATGAAAGGCATTCATGGGAAGCCATCAGAAAGCACTGCTCTTCCTCTGGGACCCAGGACAATAAAAGAAAAGTTTGTGTCTGCCACGTGGGCCTACGATTCAGCTTAAATGAACAAACCATTGCAATATCCTTCGGCTTTGTGAAAGCGATACTTCCTACTTTTTTGGAAGAAAGGAAGTCATATATAAACAGAACAAAGGGAAGAGGCAACACAAGTAGAGCCTCTCATAATAAATATTACAGTGAAAGTTTTGCTCATCAAACCAAGATTAAAAACATATTTTAATCTCTCAAGTCTTATGCCTTTGATGTATGTCAAAGAGGAAAGCTTATATATTTTGTAAGATTTACAACATTTCTAGTGGGAATAGCTTCATATTTCAGTTTTTTCCCCTGTTTCTGAAATTGAGAATATATTGGGTTGATTCTATCCCTTAATGCCGTGTCATATTGAGCAACTCTTTAGAGAACAGAAGTTAGGGTGTTCTTTGGACATTTTTTCCCCACAAATAGGCTAGTGTTCCGCTGAGCAGAGTACTGCAAAGTCATTGTAGTGCTGTAATGGTAATCTTTGTAACTATGAAATACTTCTTAAAATGCCAGCTTTCTGAGACCACAGGAAGGTTCAAGTATTTGCACTAAACTCCGTAGCATAGAGAACCACTAAATTGCATTTCTTTGTAGTGCTAAAATTAGGAGAAGGTTATATAGCTTCAGTAGGAAGAGCAGTAATTTATTATCTGTAATTTTGTCACTACATGCCCACAACAGCCTGATATAACACACAAAGCATTAATTTTCAGAATTACAACACACAAAGCACAAAACTTATGCATCAGGGGCTCCCTTTATAACATCTTCTGTTAAATTCTGCACGATTTTCTTGCCCTCCCATACAACACTTCTGTGCAGCTTTTCTTGTTCTCTCTTGACATAGCACCCATTGCTATGACAAAAGGACCTGCACTTAAAATTACATTATCTTGCTGTAATACAGTCAAATAGCTGCTCATTTCCACAACCTTAGGTGAGGGCAAACCCAAATACACTAACGGTCCCCCAGATGGTGTGAAGCAAAATAGCTGGAAGTTTCAATGTAAGTAACAATGAAAGAGAGTGGGTAAGCATGCGCTCTCTGGTTTTGCATGTTGTACAACACTCTTGCTTTGGTCTTAACAACCAACCATTAACTTTGGGGGACATCATTAGAAGAGGAAATTTTCCAGTACAGTTTCACAAACACTGAAGTCAGAAGAGCAAAGGTGAAAGATGCTAGAATTGACATTTTAAACAACTATTACAGTGAAGATAACTGTATTGAATATTGGTAGACTTAGTTTAACAATTTTTAAGGAAGATCTGTTAATTTCAGAGAAATACAAAACTAATACAAAACAGTTGTAAGTGAAGAAAACTCTGGCCAGTAGACAGGTACGTAGTTTAGGAGGTAGGAAGGAGGAAGCAGCTGAGGAGGTGACAAAAATCTTTTCACAGCTGTAGCAGCCCCTATAGAGCTGACAAAGGCTCTCCTCCTATGTATGATTTCAAAGGCACATGGAGCGCATAGCCGTCTTTCCAGAAGCCAAAACCTTTCAACATCTGGTATTGAAGTACTCTCAATCAGTCCAGTCGATTCCAGAGAGATGCGGAAAGTTGTCCAGAGATGGTAACTTGCAGATAAAGGAAAAAAGAGAAGGCAGAGATTTCAGGGACAGCAATAACACAATCATAGCAGATTGCCTCTCTCAAGGAAAATAAGTGAAATGCTGTAAGAGAAGGAAGGGTTATAGCACCAGAAAATGAATATAGATTTCAACTTAGGAATAGTCAAGAAAAGATTATTCTAGAACTATCAGAAAAAACAACAATAACATTATAATCAGAAGTGCCAAAGCTGGAAGGACACCAAAGAAACGTCAAGGAGCCTGACAGGGAAGACAGGTGTCTTGTCAACAAATACTGTGCCAGAAGAAGGTTCATGCACAACTTCTTAAGTCATTTGCCCAAAGCAAATAGCAAGCAAATGAAAGTGTGAGGAATAATAGGATTCTTGTCTCCTACTCTCCATTTCCCTTCATGTTGCCATATGGTATCCATATCTGTGAGGATAAGCGGTACTTTGTACCCTGGTGTTTCAGTTTTCATGACACTTTACAAGTCTCGTTGCTCATTTCGCCGCTTTCCACTAGCTACTCCTTAATGACACCCAGCCATTGCTTCCTTTGCTTTCCCATAAAAACAACATACTCAGGAAATAATGAATGTATATTTGTCTCTTTCAAGTAACTGCAGCTCCGTTTTAACCATTTACTTTGCAATAAACTTTTAAGAGCTTTTTTTTCCCCCCTACAAAAAAAGTCTATATATCTTAAGGATCACAATATACTGATTTTTTTAAAGTATACAAATAATATCCCATAGCCTCATTTCTGAGCTACAACCTACATTAATGCCCCCACCTTGGGGCGGGGGGGGGAATCACAATAGATGCAACAACTGAGCACTCCATAGCTCATTTTGAGTCTTCAGCCCAAACAGAAATACCCAGCGACTGGTATAGTTCACGAAAAAGACTATCAAATTACTTCTAATAGCGAATTGCTACAAAGCATACTTTGCTAGATGGAGTTACTTAAGAAGTTGCCGTGGAAACAAGAAAGAGTTAGCCCAGAGAGGAGTAGTATAAGCTTAGTAACAACAGCATGCTCAAGTGCTCCAAGCCTTAAGTGAAAGAACCAGCTGAAAAGGTAGAGTCGTTTAGACTCCTCTGACGAGTGCAAATAGTGGACTCAAACCAGTTGTCAAGACTGAGCAGGTCTGGTGAAGATGCAGGTGGAGCCTGAGGAGATGCTAGAAGGAAAACGAATCCTCCAGAACTACAGAAGCCAGGAACGTACCTCAGGAAAAAAATAAAATTGTGATGAACATGACTCAAAGATTTACCTTTTGGCAGGGTAGTCTCTCTCTGCTTAATATTTTTCAGTGCAAAACTGCTACATAGTCTGTATGAGAAAATTCTGCATTTTTCTGCATTAAAGTAGCCTCTGAAGCAGGTATCAAAACTTATGTTTAAAAAAGAGAATTCTCTGTAGAAGACTCAACATTTTAAGATATTTTAAAATAGGATAAGGTAATGCTTAATATTGCTGAAGTCTCTGAAAACAGAACACTGTTCATAATAAATTAGGAGAAACAAAATTCCTGGGAAATTGGAAATCCTTCTCCTCTCCCCAAACCCCACATTTTCATAGAATTTTAAAGCCTATTCCATTCACAGACCATTGCAACTCTCTGGAAACTATCCTAAAGGGTAAATTTTCCCTGTGTGTAGAGATGTGTTTGCAATGTGTTCTACAACATGGCCTAGGAATGATATTCTAAATTTTTCACCTTTAAATGACAAACTTGAATATGAAGAACTTATAAAGAAACCCAAGTTGGGCTTTTTTTTTTCTCTTTTTTTTGGAGAATACAGTAAAATTAATACAGCAAAAGGAAAAGATTCATCACTGTTCATAAGAATTCATTCGCCCAGGGAATTTTTTCATCTGTCCTCTTCTTTACTTAGCTAGACAGAAAATAGATTTTGCTGGCTACGTTTAATTTCCACAGCTGTCACTGTGATCTAAAACATTTATATTGGAGCAATCACATTTATCCTCAGGAAACCAGGAACTAGAATACCAGTTCAAACACTGCATAGGCTACCTACTACCTTCTGACCTCAGTGGTGTCTTAGATTTAGAAGTTGTACTGTGCAAATAAGCAGTAAAATGGGGGTTTTTTATTAAAATATATTTGAAAAATGCAATTAGTTCTTGACACAGCAAAAGTTGACATGGTTCATACATGCTTAGTGACTGGGTTAGTACAAATGTAAGACAAAAGGAAATATAACAGTAAAATGAAAACAGGATACAAACGATATTCGTGATGTACAACTCTAAACTTATTTCAAGTAGCATACTTTGAATGTCTAGTAACTAATTTAATTGTATAAATCCTGCTTATGGAAAGACTCACCAGAAAAGAGCATCACAAGTAACGGATTCATAGCCCTAGTGAGAGACTCATGTTATTTACTTAAGTCCATTATGCAAACTTTTCAAATGGTTGTTTTGAAAAAAACATTACAGCACTTCTGCAAATATTTGTGGTTCAACCCAAGAAAATAAATAGTTGTTTGTGACAGATGTAAAAAGGAGTCAAGCAGATTTCAGCAGGCTTTAAAACAGGACTAGCAAAATTACAATATAATATATATTTGTACACAACATAATCTTCAATATAAGAACTGCTAAGTACATTGTTCTAGTTATACCAGCCAAATCAGCAAACAACTTGCTCCATCTTTCCTGAAGCAAATCTTAGTTACCAAGCTGGATCTTATTATTCACATTTAAAGTGTTGATATTTATGTAAGTTTAAGTTACGCCTTCAGTTGTATGTTCATTCAGTCTTTTCTTGTACCCCCTAATTCCTCTCCCTTCCCACTTTTTTTTTCCCCCCCTTGTAGTAGTAAAAATGGATTTACACAAAACCATTAACAAGTTTCATGAAAAAATATATTCTGGTTTTAATCAGGCAGCTCATCACTTAAAATTTCACACATACACACTATTGCAAATGTTCTATCTGCAGACTTTCAGGCTGAATGTTCTGCTCCATTAAGGCCATAATACAACAACTCCTTCAAGAAAGTTGAATCAGAAATACGTCAGAAGACAAAAAACTGTTTTTGACATATAAAGTGAAATAATACATTGACACAAAAGTCACATTTTTAACTAGTTGCATCATTTGTAGTTTACCTATTTAATTTTCCCAGAGCAAGACCCTATTAAATGCTGCGGCCGACAAGTTAAACTTTAATAGATCCAAATTCAGATCTTTGTATTAATACCTTGCAGTTCTTTTGATCCATGAAAGCAAATACCTGCCTAGTTTCTCTTTCCTGTTCTATCACTTACTGTGGTATTTCTAACTTCAAGGAGTAACAGGAAGGAAAGGAAAAATAATTTTGAAAAATGAGGCATCAACTTTCACATTAACTTCATTATGCTGACTACAAATAAAGTTTAAAAAGTACAGACACTTTCTAATTTATTACTATTCTCTTTCCTGTTACACTATCTCTTGCACTTCCAAGATTCTTTATACTTGCATTATCTTATTCCCATTTCTCTCTATTTTTTAACCCTTCTCTCACTTTGTTATACTGTCTTCCTGTTTCCCCTCCCTGTTCCTCCCTCTTTCCTGCAACTTATTTCCTCCCAATTTCTCTCTCTGCTCACAAAACCACCTTGGCCTTTAATTCTGCCTCCTACTGAACCCTCCTTCAGGTTCTTAAGCTTTCCACACATTTTGTGGTGCCAGACTACTCACAATCTCTCTGCAAAAGCAGAAAAACATTTCTAAGCGTAAATGAAACTATTAAAATATAAGTGAAACACTAAAGGAACAAAAAAAGAAGGAAGAAAGCCAGTGTAGCACTTCGTATTTGTACAAGAGAAATAAAGCTAACCACAGGCCAGCAACTGAATGGCAGACAGCAGTGAAACAACCTTAAACAGAAAAGTCATGTAGGAAGCCACAGTGCTATATGCAGAGTTCCCCCTGGAGCGTGTACAGGAAAAAAATCCCCCTAAAATTTTAGCATGTCTGCTTTTTATCCCACAACATAGGACTAATTGTCCTCAGTGTCTGAGCTGGATTCCTTGCATGCTGGAGCAGAACAAATACTACTTTTTCACCTATCTGTCACAGCAAACATGAAAGATTATGACAAAAGCAAACCAGCACTAATCTTAGCATCTCACAGAGCTCTGAGCAAAACACCAGAGAGAAAAGCAGAGAGAAAGCTAGCATACAACAGACAGTAAAACAAAATCATCAAATGAGTAGCCAGACAGGAGCATCTTGCCTCTGTGCTTCCACCTCTTTAATAGTCTTCCTATCTGCTGTAGAGCAACGTTAAAACACCCACAGATTTGGTATGTAGATTAAACATAGATTATTATAATACGTTTCAATTTTCTGACAGATTGAATGACTTCATCCAGCAGTTCAGGCATTAAGCCCATAGCTGGTAACTGAGTCAAAACAGAGCTTTTATACACCAGTGAACTCATGTTCCAGCTCTGCAAAATACACATTGTTAACACCTGATCAGTCTAGTCTGATGCTGAGTTTTCTTAAAACACCAAGTCAAGATCAGTTGCGCCTCTACTGGAAAATGCAGAGGCAGGCTATCATATCCCTTTACAGTTTCCATCATTTGAGCTGAGAACATGTGACGGTGTGCTCCCCTGCCCAACCTCACCTTTATCTCCCGTAACCCTGCTCAAGTGGTAACTACCAGGGGCGGTTCTAATGGATGCTGGTAGTGATAGCTGGGTCCGGGTCAAAGTGGATTCAGGAGCCAGATAACAACACAATAGCCAAGGGCTATTGTGAGAAATGCGCCCACTTAACCACAGTGATTGGTATGCAAATATGAGTCAATCATCTTACCCCTATAAATAGTGAGCAGCCCAAGAGCCCTTTGAGCTCTCCTGCAGGGCAGCGGGCTGCACGACAGGATCTCCCCTTGAGTAGGGACGCCTCTCAAGGTTACTCCTCGAGGTTGAGAGATTCCTTGCTGCAACAGATCTGCGGTTAGTGACATGCTAAACCTTGAAATCTTAGCTAAGTGATATAAAGGATAGAATTGAGCATATATAATCCTTTAGCCATAAACTGTTGACCAAGTCTGGGACTGGGACTGAATCCAGCCGCACCTAGAGTCCTCTCTGAGAAGGAGTTTAGAAAGCAAGGGCGTCCTTTCTGAACCTCACGACCCAACGGGAGGGTCTCCCTGACAGTTTTGTCTGATCCTGTCCTCTATGCAGTAAATAATGAAATGTACCTTGCCATCGAATCTTGTTAAACCACTGTTGCATTTACCATTGAACTTTATAGATATAAAACAGTGAATTAACAAAGTGTATTGTTGCTTCTCTCTTACGAGTGAATTGGAGTCTCACTTCATCCGTGACAACATACTACAATCTGAAGCTTGAAATACTGACCCCACCAGATGAGCTGCTCTCCTTTCATTTTTGGCTTCCTAATATTAATGTTTCCTTCCTTGCTCTTTGACCACCTTGTTTGTTCATATGCAATATGCAAGTCCTAAACATTGCAGAGGTCTACCATGTATCAACAAAATTCTCCTGTAACTGGCTTCTAGTAGTTTCAGGTACTACCAAAGGTTTTAGAGTGGAAAAATGCCAGTGAGGAAACTCTTGCAGGTCTTCTGCCATCCCCATACTTTTCCAGATTTGGAGTAAGTGGAACGCCCACAGCACGAAGAAACCTCCAGGTGGAACATCTGCCTCAGCATTTGCAGTCAAGGAAAGCGTTATGGTCATCTTTATAGAAGGGAGCAAAGCCAGTGTCACAGCATACTTCAGTAAACCCTGACAATTGCTGTAGACCACTGGAAAGTCTTTGCAGTTGGACACAGCAACTCAGAAAACTTGGACACATAACTGAATTCTCTTGGAGATGTATGAACGGTTACACAACCCCAGGACTCTGTGAAAAACAAAATGGCAAAAAGCCTTCGCTGCTTCCCTCTCACCAGCTCCAGCCCTGTAAGGAACACAGCTCAGCAAAACACAAAAGAGACCACAGTATTTAGAGAAAGGCTTAAAATATTAGGGTAAGGGTAACTTCTGCGCAGCCACAACCTTTGAAAGAATTGAAGGCTTTTAATATAGCTCCTCAATTCTGAAAACACAGTAATCGGGAGACAGCTAGCAGCTGGACAAGAATCTCTACAGTATCTCCAAATCACCTGAAATGACAGCCATATATATTTACACATTATAAAGTGTGTGTGTATGTATACATGCACACAATTTTATATATACATATATATCTACACACACGCATATATAATCTTTTCTTTAATAAATCTCTCCAAAATGGCTTAGAATGAGACACAGGTAGGTATCTACTCTTTTGGAAGCTAAGTAGGAAATACCTTCTTCCATGTGCTTTTGACTATGCTTCTTTCGGTTAAGCGTTTTTTCACTATTTTTAAATGGAGGATTTCTGGAGGACCTATTCATTACAAAGAGAATTTATGTTCTAATGACTACAGCTTCAACAGACTTGGGCCCCTACGGAAGAAGGATGCTCCTTTCCTCCCCCCACCCCAAATTACCTCAAAGTAATTTTCAGATAAAACAGAGAACACAAAACCTTTAGTTAAAAAAAAAAAAAATCAAAGGAAGAAACACTGCAAAAAAACCCAAATAAAAGAATGTACCTTTGACCTCCGGTAATTCAAATAGGGTGTTAATCACCAAAGGATTAACACCCTGTGCATTATAAATAACATAACCAGTCATCAGGAAATTATAACACCCCATATAATCAAGAAACACTGAAGTCTACCACAGAATTATGCCCAAGCAGTGGGAGGTACTAAGATGAGAAACTAATATATTGTATCAGTTCAGTAAGATTCTGCAACTTCGAGCATTATGGAGGACAGCTCAGTACTTAAACGGATAAACCTCTTTCCCTCTATGTGTATGCATGTGCGCATATATATGCGTGTGCACCCACGTGTTTACGTATATAAACACATAAACAAATAATTCATATATTTTAAACATTATATGCATTTTTTAAATTGTTAAAAAATCTATGCATATATAAACTCCCTATTTTTTTTTCTGGGTAATTTTATATGTTTGTTGCATTAAAATCAAATGCTTTTTAACATACTTTAAGTAACTTTCTGTATTCAATGTAATTATTTTTTGCATAACCAAGGACTTTTTCCCTTATTTGGTTCTGTAGTATAAACCAGTAGCATATTAAATGTAGTATTATTACTGCACAAAAGCATCACTGAAGAAACTTCTATCGAAACACAAACTTTTTTAAAGGAATGAAAAAAAAAAAGTCAAAGAAATCGCTACCCACAATATTCTGCTTGAAGGAGACACGCAGCCATCTTATCTTCTGCCATCATCTCCACAACCACTTCCCCCCATTGCAAAGCTTCCCCTATCCTATTTTCTCTCAAACCACACCACTCCTTTTTGCCCGAGAGCCTTTGCCATCCTTTCCTACTCTTTCTCAATCTCCAAAGCTTTTCCTGCCAAGCTTGTTTTCTATTCCCACTGTACCCAAAGGTCCATTCCACCTACACATCCAGTTTCAAGTTTTCCAACCGCTACAGCACTTCAAAACTCCTGTCCCAGGAGTCCTCACTCATACTGCCTTTGGTCCTGTTACTCTGTCAACAGAACGGCTCCTAACCCCTCTTGCGCATGTTTTCACTGGCTACTGGCACCTACTGCTGCTCTCTCCTTGGCCAACTGCAACCTGCAGTCTGCTATCCGGCTTGCTTTTTTTCCCCACACCTTACTCTTTCAAAACCTATACAGGTAAGTAAATAAGTAAACATTAATATACTAGATGAACCAAATGAGATGGGAAGTAGCACTCGCTCAGCACTTACTGTTTCCAGCTGTGCCTGTGCCTTGCTCATCAATCTTCTCCTCTAACCTTGCAGGAACAGGAGGGTTCCACTAGGACAAGGATCCCAACGTTTCCCCAAGAGGAAAATCAGACCTTTTCTTTAACATGGAGTACCTCACGAAGAACATAAAGAGCAACTCACCTCAAGGAAGAACAACTCAGTTCAAATTACTTTAATTTGTAATCATATTTTCTGCTGAGACCCAGAGATCAGGGGAGAGAAGATCCACATCCTCACAATCACACCACACTAGTTTACCTTCTTCCAAAGAATGATAAAAGAAGGTAGTGTCACAGAATCTGGTGACATATCTGCAAGCAGGCAAGGCAAGGTTGGGATGAACACGGACAGCTCTTCCCATGTATAAAAATGTTAAAGTTAGATGGGAAAAAAAAAAAGTAGACTTTCTCAGTTTGAGAAGCCTTTACAATCTAAACTGCATCAGAATTTCTCCTTTAAATCTTCAGTAAAAAGACACATTCCTTTAATTTACTTCTTCACATTGCAGAATAACTAGCAAATTTCACCTTTTTCAAGCTCGCTATAAAAACCCAGAGGATTTCTCCAACCTTGTGTCATTCCACAACTATGAAATACAGTTTCTAAATGAAATACACTTTAAGGCTGTACCATGAGAAAAAGCACAGCTTAATTAAGTTAACTAAGCTGATTAAGCCATGCTCTTTCACCTATTACAGGAAGTATTTAGCCCTGGAGCCATCCTAAAGGCACCTCACACGGCGTATGACATGTTTTCCAGAGATACTGTATATATTTAGTCACTGCAGAAGGGGAAAAAGCAAACACCCCATATGTCAGCATGCCAACAAAAAACCAGAAGAAGTATCAGCTGATAAAGCAGCTGTTTACATCTTATTCTTGTCTGGAAGGTAGGTATTACATTACAAGGGAATAGATGAAGTTAAGAGAATATTACCCCAGCACCTCAAATCTGCCCGTTATAAAATAATTGCAGTAGGAACACTCTCTCCAAAAAATCTCGGTCACTGATATTATTACTGGGGTCTTTATATGTTTGCAAACAACTCGGACAAATGGATTTAAAATTGAATAGATTAAGCAGCCTTATTTTAAAACAATTAAGATTAATCTTTCTCCTTTGTTGTATTTAAATGAGTTTATATCATTAAAAGAATTCTTTAAAATTTTCAATCCTTTCAAAATGTCTAAAAGCAATTTCTAAAGTAAAGAAATAGCAAAATAGCATTATTCTTATCTTGGCTTTTGCCAGTACAAGGGTGCTGCTCTGTGTCTCACAAAGATTTCTGGCAGAGTGAGAAAACCTGGTCAGTATCAGAGTCTTTCCTGGGACCTGTCTGAAGTGTCGACAAGCGGCTAAGCTGAATATTAATACACTCTCCATCATCAAAAGCTGTTGCATACCCAAAGGATGAGAAATATTTTAATCAGCTTTCAGCTTGTCTAGTAGAAGTCAGTTTATTCCTTTGGGATTATACATCTATGTGCTCAATTTTTGTCTTCGTGCTCTCTCTCTCTCTATATATATTGCTTTTGAAACTAACAGCAAAGAGCCTAAATCTGCTGTTTTGTTGGAAAAAGCCAGCTAATGCTGTGATTCAATTACAGTATTTTACACTTAACAAGAAAATGTAGAAGATGAAAAGCGAAGAAAAAAGTTGAGAAAATAGTCCTGTATCCTGGTTTTTAACAGTAGGATTTCTTAAAGAAACCAGTGGGACTTTTTTTGTTTTGTTCAATATTTTTGCAAATTTTGTGAGTTTTCAAGACTGATTAATTGGTTGTCTTACCCATCTTTTCCCCTCCCCCAGTAGATTCCTAAGTTTTGATACTGAAAATTCACAATTCCTTTAGCATAAATGACCACCAGTGGAATTGACCCATGAATGTATACATGTTTTATAAACACGGGTATCAAGTATGTTCTACGTGAAAGCCAACAGAAGATCACTAACAGAATAATGGTCTTAAAAGCCTTGACTGTAAAACTATAATTGCATGGTAACACTTCCTTTCTCTACTGCCATTCCTCTGAGAGACAAAGTCAGTCACTGTAAGGTTGCATCGATGAAGATACCACCTACAGGAGAAAACTTTTAAAAGTGAGAAATATTAATAATCCTAATTATGTATATTTTTAATCCTTTTAAAAGCATCATAACATTTCAGACGAAGATACAGCCAGGACTTGTACTGGCCTTTGCATTGAGCATCTACATAAACGCAATATAGAATTAATTTCATGTTACTTCATCCCTGCTTCCTTGGGGACAGATGTATTATCACTGTACATCTAATACCATGGTGCTCTTTCCTCTTCCCCGTAAGAGAAGACAGAACTATAAAGCTTAGCTGCTGAAAGATTTCAGATACTCTATCGCCTCAAGGAATTCTGGGAAGTACAACCTTTGTGTACTTTGGTACTACACAGCATCAGCAGAAATTGGTTTGTACAGGCTAATATTAAAATAATTTCTATCCAAATCTTCCATCAGCAACGTAACCAATCATTAGTTTTGAGCACAGGAGTGAGTTCTGTGGTCCTACTACTGCAAGTGTTTTCAGCACAGAAACTCCTATTTCATGAAATGGAAGCATGACATTGGACAGAATATGAGAACAATCAGTAAAGGATGACAACAAGTAAACTTACTCTGCCATGTGCCTGAATTACAGAAAAGTCTTATAATTCACTTATCCAAGCTGAATGCCACCACAACATTGACAAAACAATTGACCTTCTAGCTAGCTAGTGAAGCTTTAATCCATTAGCATGTAGCACGCAGCTCGAAGATTGAGCTAAAAATTATTAGCAGTGTATATAATACATACATATATATACACGCATAAAAATAAAATAATCACGTCAGTTTATTAGACAATTATATTGATCCCTGGGCAGCTAGACAACATGAACTGATGCGCTATTCCCAGCTATTAACAGCACATTTTGCAGAATAGTGCATGCTAAGCATGAAGTCGGATTCATCTTGAGCATAGCTCCACTGACGCCATTCCTATTCACAAGCAAGAATCTGGCCTGTTCTCACCGTTCCCTTAATCACTCTGTTATATTACAGATATCCAAAATGAGTCCTATGAAAAGAGATGCCATTAGTATGATTGTGATAAACAATCACATTATTTAACAGGAATAATTTACAAGATTTGCTACACTTAAACTTTATATTAGAGCCTCTGCTGTGAGAATTATATAGAGTTCAGATTCACTAGCAGTGCAAGGAGAACTGCCAAAACCTGATGTTAACTAGAGACATTCGAGAAAAGCCAGTAATTATCTTCTTACTGCAGAATAGTAAACAACATGTCTACAGCTTCAGGATTATTAAGCAGAAGCATGTGTAGTAAGAAATGAAAAGTGTGAAAAAGATTCACTCAAAAGCTCCTGAGAGCTAGAACTGGGAACTGCCAGGAGACAATGAGGGTCAGCTGAAACACAGTCAGCTCCTTCTGTCATACTTAAATGGATAGAACTTGCCCATTTAAAAAAAAAAAAAAAAAAAAAAATCTTAGATCTAGCCCAAATTCTACAATTTCCAATCATGGTAGAGGGGAGGCAGAAATTTGTTGGGTTCCTTCAACTGCAGAATGTTCTCTCCCTAAGACATAGCCAATACGTAACTCTCTTTCAGTTACAGTAAAAATCATAGCCTCATTTTATTGATGAGGAATTTAAGATCAGAAATAGTCTGCAACCTAAAACCGAAGTAAGACCCCAACGTTTTGATCTCCACACTGATTTTGAAAACCACACTTAAGTTACTTGCACAAGTTAAACAGAGGGTCAGTGAAAGAATTAGCACCTAATCCATCAGACCATAATGCTTTCCATGGCAAGTATCGAAGCCAAGTTTTATTTCTTTATATGTAAAAAGAGAGCTGTAATTTTGATCAAAGATTAAGTAACTGTTAAAAAATACATTGCAAAAACACTGTTCACCCGTGATCTTGTTAGGAATCAGAAGGACTGACGATCAGATAGGAAAGAAAAGGTATCAACGCAGCAATGGCAGCTTTTTCGGAAGATGACACCTCCTTTGCTTACAAAAGCCATTTGGAAAGTAAAACAGCTGTATTCTGTTTTATAGTGGTTACATAGCCACTCAAATACAATAGTAATAAAACCATGTTTAGCAATACTAGCTGTACTCTAAAAAAAAATAAAATTACAGCAATGTAGATGGTGACATTTTAGTCATGCTGCCATTTGCTTGCACTTTCATTCGAAATCACAACTTCCCCTAGTTTATAGCAATCTCACTAAAAATTATTCCTGCCAAACTACTGTAATTCACAGTTTTAACACCAAACCAAATATTTTTTTGTATCTATGTAGCATGTCCATAAACATACATACACAAATGTACAAATCCGTAAGCTCTATATCTGATCACTTCCATGATTGCATAAATGAGAACTAGAAACCACTTTAACTATAGTTAATAATTAATCAAGTTTTATATAACATATAGATACATAAATTTCAAAAATACAGAATTTCTTTTCAAGAAATGTTATTCTCAGTGTTCAAATATGGTCTTTTATTCAGTTTTTCTACCAGGAAATGGATTTCTAAAAACATAAAAGGCTTTGCAAAGAATAATTGGACTAGTAAAACAATAGCACAATACTACTACTTCACTACTTCCACAGCAAATAATAAGCCTCGATAAACACACTTGATAAAAAGATCTTCTCTTATTCCAGTATATGTCCATCCAAGGTTCTGGGGAAGATGGTGGAAACCACACAATTTTATACAGTCTACAGTAGCCCCATCATACCAATCCTGCTTTCACTGAAATCGATCACACAGTTCCCATTAACAATAAAAGGGCAACACCAGTTTCGAAAACATCCTTCCAGGACTGACACTGGATTCACAGGGATGTAGCAGGAGCTGCATTCTGAGCTCTTCCCTCTCTGCCACACGCTGGGTGACTTGCAGTACTACCAAATGTAGTCTAATGCTCTTTAAACTCTTTTCCTATGTTGTTCCTGCTGCCGAGAACTGCCCCCAGTGCTCATTCCCTATAAACGCCTTTTCTCTAAATGTAACTTTATATGATTCAGAAGTTACATTAAGAAGTTAATTAGAAGACCAGCACAGTTAAAAACCCCAACATACCTGTGTACGTATTTGTGTGTAGAAGCACGTACATACACATACAGTCACACTATGGACCAGCTTTAGTAGTCTATCCACTATCAGAAAACTTCTACGTGTGATGGAGAATCCTGTTTAAGCCACAGTGCTCAGCTCAGACAGAGATCCGTTTACACAATTCAAATACAAGATTGGGGCATAACCTATACGCACAGTTTTGATTTCTGCTGAATGTGCGTTATATGTATTTATGTTTTAAGTACTAACACATTGCTCATCACATTTTACATGCAAGTACATGTATATACTACACACAATCATATACATCCAATAGTATAAAAATATAGTGAAGATGACAGAAAGAAGCCCTGTTACAGTAAGAGATAAGCACAAGACAACAGAATTCTAGTCATCCAAAACTGAAGCTCACCAAGATACAGTTGTGTGCACAAGAACACCTACAAATGTCAAACTTGTAACTCAGGTGCAAATCCACCTAGAAGGGAACACAAAAATGGGACAGCATGCCCACCTCCTTCGCACCATCTGGTGCGGCACACACTACCAGCCACATGACATGCACAGCTGCACAAGCCACCCATGGTCCTCCCATTTGTGCTGTCAGAAACGCATCTCACTTTCCCATAGAACATAAATTGTCCTAAATTCTTCCTGGCTTATGCCAGTTTACATTATAACCTTAATGTTTTCAGTGTAATTCTCACAGTATGCTGGGTAAGTTGGAAGACTGCCCTTTTAACAATTCCCGTTTGTGATAGAAACGTTATAGTGGTTCATATCAACACAGCTTAGATCTCAACCAGCTCACGGAAGGGTTAAAAATAGAAAGTGCTATCCACTGGTTTGCTCTGATGTTCCTGTAGATATTGTCACTGGATGTATCCTCAGTAGAATTCTATTCAACACCTCTGTCTTTAAGTACAAAGCTGTAGGCTGTAGCAGCTTTAGGAAACATAAGTATCCTTTTTTCTGCTGCACAGTATCTGTGTGTAAAATTCTCTAAAGGGGTTTAAGTATTTACCCTGAACACTATCAGACAGTTTCTAAAATTTTCCTTATCCTGTTGCAAAAACACTTCCAAGAGAATCATAAACACAGCCCTTTGTGCTTTCAGCACACACTTTGTTTTGGAAGCTTAAGTCTGAATTCCCTCAGAATTGTAAATATTTTTTTTGAAAGATGTGCAATACAACTTTACTTTTTTGTTGTTGTTGTTTCAAAGATCGGTAGTGATTGTACCACACACAATCCTGAATCCTTTCGCCCATTTCTGACAGCTAAAAATGTTGGGGTCAAGGAAATTAATGTCAAAAAAAAAAAGAAAACGAAAAACAAGTCTTCAGGATCAGGTTTTGTTGTTTTTGTTGTTTAAGATAAAAGGTACGTTTCCAGAAACATCTGACTCCTAGTGTACATAAAATATAACCTGCCAAAAATACATTTATTTAAAGGATCTGGCCTAAACAGATAAGAAGAGCCAAAAAGACAAGAAATATGGCTGAAATTTGGGTCTTTGAGCTGCCATGTTGTGCCTACATTTCACAGCTCATTAGGCAAATACGATCGCCCATCACCGCATGGCCCTCCAATAAAGGAGTGTGACACTGCAGTATCTAAGCACGACAGGAAAGCTAAAAAAGAGATTAAAATCATACCTCAGAGTTCCTTGAATTTTGGCTGACAAGGTCAAACCAATTCAAATGTCAGTTAAGTTGCTCTGCATTTTCTGAAAAAAGCTAAACAACCAACCAGCCTGTTTGTGATCCCGTTATCTTTTTTTTTTTTTTAAATATAATTGGTTAGCTGTTTAAAATGCCAAAGTCTACAAAAGCTAGGAGGATTCCTTTTAAAAGCATATTTTGTCTTATAGCTTTTCATGGTTATTCTGGAACTGAAATACTCTGATTTAAATACATATTTAAACACTTGTTTTAATTTGGGAAGGAAAAAAAAAATATTATGGCCCTGGGCTGAAATTTTGCAGCTCAAGTTTCAGCCTAGACTCAGTTCTAACTGTCAGGCTGTAAACCCCTGACAATAGTGGCTTATAGCAAAAACTATGACATACTTCATATGTAGCAATCGTAGCAAATAATGAAATAGACCTCAAAAAGGAAAGAAAAATGAATTTACAAGAAAATAGCCTTGCTCTCTGATTTCAATTTAGTTGTATAAACTGATAAAAGCATGCTATTGAGAATAACAGTAATAACAACATGACTAGTAAATAGTTTTTAAAAAGTTTTACAAATCAAGATGAAAGTTGTGCAGAAAGATATCAGTGTGCATGAAATGCCACTTTGCTCATTATAACCACAGTGCACACTTCCACTTTTACACTACATTTATAAATTAAAAGGTGTGCTGCATTTGACTATCGTTAGCTGTATTTTAGGATTCCAAAAAGTCAAATAAATGGTATAACAATTACTTGTGTTTCACTTATACTATTAAAAATATTCTTTAAGATCTACGTTTCATTCCTTTAAGTAGACCCTTTATAGTAGGCAAACAGTTATGCTGTTGAATATAACTCCAAATCAGTCATACTTTTCTCTACATATTAGTTCTACGATTTTTTTCATCTTGCCAAATTCCTGCATAAATAGGTGGGATTAAATGGAGCCTAGCCTACCTAACATAATTATATATGTTGTGATTTTATACTGCAATGAAACTGATACATTTTAATAATCCTAGTCTTGGCTCTTACCCACTGAAGTCAATAAAGGTTATTAAGGCCAACTGCCATATAAATACATTGCTACATTGCTAAATGAACTGTCAAAGCAGGAAATACAATTCACACCATATAGCACTACTAGGGTCTTCATTTTTGTTTTTTTTTAAAGGAACACTAGATGTGTTTAAAAAGTCTTTAAAGATTTGATACTTTAAGTATAATCATATATGTTTACTTTTCATTCCACAAACAAGAACCGTTTCATTGATTTACATTTTTATTATTCAAATGTGAATCACCCTAAAACAAAATAAACACAAAAAAGACTGTAGGACTTCTGCAGTTCTTACTGATTTGGCATGGTGTTAGAAGATTTTCATAGCTAAAATAAATGTCAGATTGCAAGGTTTGCATGATACCAGACCCTGAGAGACAAATTGTCTCTCCACTGAATCTCAGAACAGCTACAGCAAGACTTCCTCACATGAGATTTCAGCTTTTCAGACTTCTCTTTACCCAGAAAGCAAAGCCTGTACAGTCTTTTTTCAAATGGTAACTCTCCCTTTGAATTCAGCAAGCATTTATCCTGATGTTGCAGATGATAACGTGTTAATCTTGGATGACTTTTAAAAAACCCCCTCAAACATTTCAATAGCCTTCATATTTTCAAGGGAGGGGGAAAAAGAGAGTAAGATTGGTTAAACTGCTTTGGATTTAATGGTTCATAAATTCATGAGGTAATATTGTGGGAAATGCAATGTTTTATCAGAATATCATTCAAATGAAAGGTTTAACATTTACATCACAAGAGCGAGCTCTAAGTAAAACTATCCTCAGGGAAAGAAATGCCAGGAATAAACATTATGATAAAATTGTGTGCTTGCTATAATGTACAAAAATATTAAATAAAGCCCAAAGGTTTGAAGACACTGGGTTAAACTTCCTGCAGTATCATACTTGGCTGTGACATTGGAGCAATTACAATTAGCAGAATCAGAAATTATTTTGGAAAACTTTATTTTCTTCTTTAAGACTGCATTACTAAACAAAGGGAAGAAAAAAGAGAAAAAAAAAAAAAGGCACACAGAGAACCCAAGACTGACTTTTGTATCACTCTAGACACATATATAAAAAAAGTTGAGTTGTTCAGCTCACACAGAAATGTACATTGCTTAAGTATTTTCTTTTAAGAAATAATTCCTTTTAAGCAATAATACTCTACCGAGACAAAATCAACAACTCTAAGGCATTTTTAATTTAAGCATTTTGCCACAATTTATTTTTTTTAAAGAATGATCCAGCTAAAATTATAAATTTGGAGAAAAAACATCAACTGTAGACTACTGGGTACCTTCAGAAATACCTTTTGATTTCACTTAATGCTGTGGAAGCTAAGCATGCACCAAAACACTGCACTTTTTATGTTAAATTGCTGTTGAATTTGTTAACCCACAATTGATTTCCTGTGTTATGGAATCTTAGAGATTACAGCTAACTTGAAGCAACAGGGATAATTCTTGATGTTAATGCCACATTTCTACGTATTTTTATTAAGTCAGTGCTGTCGTTGCATTAAAACTGCGGCTCAACATTGCCCCCTACTGTCATCTTGTGAAACACTAAAGGACAAAATGTAGGTTAAACCCAAAAAAACCCCACCCTACCTCCAAGTCCCAAATACAATAAGCATCAAATTTACTTAGACACTCAACAAAACAGACATTCTCTTCTGTCTCCTTCAATAGCTGAAATTAATTGTGATTAATATGTTCTAAGTCATAAAACATTAAAGCAATTTTTAAAATTTAAATTAGAAGCAGCTTCTGTCTTGGCCCAACCTTCAGTTTGCTGATAAATATCATCCTAAGGCCTGTTGAAAGGAGATACACCGATGCCACCATGTTTCTAATTAGAGACACATGGTAATGTCACACCAATTGCAGAAAACCTAACCCTTGAGAATTCCCGAGTTTGCTGTTTTTCCATGTTCTCAACACACAATGGATATAAAATAACAATCAAACATTCTTGCCTCTACCTCATCTAAGCCTGTGTTACAAGAGAGTCAGTTGTCATTTGAAAGAAAAACAAACCAAAAGATTTTTTTTAAATTATAAAGGTCATTCAAGAATGTGAGCATGTAAGAACACAAAAATGAAGAAAAACCCCCACATAAACAAGTTATAAGTAATTTCTCTCCTTTTGTAGGAAAGTTTAACGTTCACTGATTCCTTGCGGCAACCGATTTCACAAATGAAAGTTCCACTTTTCCACCCTTATTTTCCAAGTCTGAAACCAGCCATTGCTGGAAAAGCTTACAATACGTTTGAGCAGGTTAGTGAGTCACAACATTTCCCTCAAAACTTAAGAGCACATTCTTTTTGCACCATTACTCCAGAGATTCAAAAACACCTCTACAACAAATCATATTCAGCATCCTCAGCTACATTACAAACTTTTCCAAGTCAGCTACGAGCAAATTGAGGCTTGTGCTGTGACCAGCAGAAATAACTGAGAAGCAGCTTCTAATGCAGACACGTAAAGATATGAGCAAGACACGTTTGTCAATACAGTTCCTTCTGTGTACAAATCCAGAAGCGGGCATGCTGGCACTTAGTCGAGCAAAGTCTCCCAACTGAGTCTCTGCTTGGACAGACAGCAACAGCAAGCAGGCTAACAGTGCTTGTCACTGAGTCCGTTTTCAAGGAAAGCAGGGATGTACTTTCAAGTATACAGGAACCAATATCACTACAATTATTCAAGAAACTAATCTCCTCTTATTGGTTCTAGCTATGGTGTAAGCGTGCAGGTAGACTACAGACAGATAGTTGTACCTCCAGATCATCATATTTTACTCTCAACCCTCCTCAGATGCATTCACCATTGTTGTCATTGGCAGAGTTGTCTATCTTGGTGTTGTACGAAAAAGTTGACAATGCACAGTTTCAGGGTACCAATTGCTGTGATGCAATAGATGACTGTCATCGTATGAGGCTGTCAAACTTTAAAAACAAGCAAAGTCAGGAAATAACTAAAATCTCCTCTCGGTTTTTTTGGATCTTATTTTGCTCACGTTTCTTTTGGCTACTGGGGGAGAAAAATAAGAGGCGGCAGTGGAAGGCTGACATCGATTTTACTTTTCATATGTTCTGAATAAAGTTTAAATCCCATTACTACAGTACAATTAAAAACATAATTGTGAGTGCTCTCAGAATTAAGCTCTAGAGGCTTTAGACTATAAAACTAGTACTTACCATAATCTCCATTTTTCTCCAAAATTCTTCCAATTTAGCCATAGGCTTAAGCCACCAATCACTGCACTTCAAATACCGCTTGCCTTGAAACCAAAACTGCCTAAGCCACTCAAATTCAACCTGCAAGACAAAAACATACTGTAGCATAAACATCTATGTTCATTATTTGGGGCAGGAATGGGGTAATGCATGAATCCAGTTATACTTGAACAACCCCACAGAAAAGGAGAAGGTTACCAAAGTACTAATTTCTAAACGCACCCTTACACCCAGTTGTTTATTTCTATTCCACACGAATTTGTGACCTGAGCTACTCCCTTCAAACCTAGAGAGGTGCAAAACCCAACTCTCTTTTTACAGGTGTGTGGTACATGTACAAAGAACGTTAAAAGTTCAGGCTTACTCACAATTCAGTCAAATATGTACCAACTCTGGCTTATTTTGATTAATATCGTGGGTTTGAAAATATTTCAGTCATAGAAAAGATTGAAAAAACTTGCAGTAACAAAATTGCTAGAATGCAGCCTAGTCAATTGCTATGCAATGAGAGTGTAGCATTATAATGAAAGAGAGTTTCTCATACTTTACCAAATAATTTGGTTACCAGACAGGCTACCAATAACTTTTGGGCTAACTCGAGCTCAATACGAGGCATGAAAGCGCCCTGCTCAGGCAGACCTGCAGGGGAGAGGGGGGTGTCCCGAAACCGCTCGCACTCCCTCTGCTGGGTCTGCCCTTACATCAAAACCCTCTAACACAGAACAACGCGCACATACCAGGAGTGAAAAAGCTTTTTGGGGCATCTGAAGTAACAGGCCCCAATTGTTTTTCTAGGACAAAGCTTGTGTGGAAACTGTGCTTTACAAAGAAAACAAATCCCCCACTGAAACAATAAAAATTCTATCAGGAGCAAGCTAATATTTTTATTTAGAATATGAAACACAGCAGATGATGTAGTACTTTACTAGTTGGGTGTTGTGTTTTGTTTCTTTTTTAAAAAACATTTCATATATGGACGGCCCATCAACTCTAAGACAAGAGAAATATTAGCTTACTAAAACATAATATAAATATATAACTCATCAAATATTCTTGAAGCAAAATAATTCCATTTATCCTAATTTCCACTGAGCCTTTTTTCCTTTAATAGTAACCCATATTTCTGGTCTTCAGAATTCTGTATTTCTCTTTGTTGTGGTAGTAATGTTTCACACCGAGTTCAAAGCTGCTTTAATCGTTATTTCTACCACAAAGAAGTTTTTGTTTATCCCTGCTCAGCTCCGATGATGCAAACAAAGACAACCTGCCAAGGTGAAAGAATAAAGAGAACTGCCCAAAGCTGTCACCTAACGCTTTCTGTCCTGCAAGGGTGAACAGAATGGCTACAGAAAGTGTTCCAGTTAACATTAACATATATTGACCAAATATTTAGTTACAGATTACAATAAAAGATACTTAAATTTGAAGTGTATAAAAAGAATATGAAAGCAATTTTGTTGGTAAAATATAACAACATGATTAGTTGGCAGACATAGATCTTAAAATATTTTCAAAAAAACTGACTGGTAGCCTAGTGACTTTTTAGCACAGAAGTTTGAGGACATCCTTCCTAAAAAAAGCTGAAGGAAAGTTTGCTTCCTCTACAGTATTAATGAGGTATGAAGGATCAAGTTATGGTTTGTTAAAAAAAAAAAAAAAAAAAAAAAATCGGTGTACACAGTTTTGGGAAGGCTGAGCATATCGACAGTTCAACTAGAGTTTTAAGCACTCGATACTTTTTTCTCCCCACACTTCTTTTTGTTTTTGCTGGCCTCTACCACGAAAGGGCTGTAACACAAAATGCCTGGCAAACATGTTTCAGGAAATGAATCACATGAGGCCATTAATCAATGAAAATTTTTTTAAAAAAATTAAAATCAATGTTACGATATGGCTCATGACAAGAATCTATTTCAGTCAACCTGATTTTTGACTAGTCATACTGATTTGTTACATTAATCTGTGTGATTTCAGTCTAATTCAAGTCTGGCATCTTACCCAAATTTTAAATGTATCTTGATCCTATACAGAATATACAACTCGACACAGAAGAACTGTTTTTTAGGTGCAAGAGGTGAAGTTTAGCAACAGGCTAGTTAATTTTCTGCAGGATTAGCTGGTCTCAGAGGTCAGTGACCAAATTGCAACACGTGGCTGGCTGATGATGTGGACTGTCATTTACTAGGGCTCTCAAACTCAGGTCCACACTCATCTCACAATGTCTCGGTTTAGCTCCAAACTGAGTTAATAAAATGGGAGTTGGGAGAAAAACAATGTTTCACCCACCAGCTTAGCCATCAAGCTGCTTGACAAGTGACTGCTCTGAACAGATAACTGGTGAATCCGAAAAAAAAAAGAAAATCATCTTGATGAGGCAATGGTGACATGATTTCTCTATCACTCTATCCTTGTTTCAGACATATGCAAGCATAAATACTTAGCTTTGCTAAAAATCTCCAGAGATTCCAGTTATGCTAAGTTTGTCTGGTATTCTTAATTAACGCATGAACACTTTTCACACCACATCCATTACTAAGTACATGTTTTAACACAAACATATCCTATCTGCTTTCCAAGTTCTCTTAAAAGCTATATGCCCCCTTGCTTTCATTGAACTCTATTCAGCAATATCTTTTCCTGCAGCAGGAAGGCACTCCTATTGGCTTGCCTCCTTGCACAAACAGGAGGAGCTGTACCAGGGAAAAAAAAACCACAACAGTAAATACTGGAGACAGTCAAAAAGCTCAATTCTAGCCTTAGCAGAGCTAAGTTACAGAACATTCATCTTCTGTGACAAACTCTCAGGTTAACAGCTCTTGCCAAGGATTTTGTCAAAGAGATTTAATTTGGAGACTCCCATATATCAGAGCTAACTTCAGTTAGCATTAGAAAGTATTTTACATGACTGAACAGGACAAAGCCTAAACATGTTAACATATTAAAAAAAAATAGATGCTGAGTGTTTTAGGAATAATTTTCATCTCCTAATTAATTTTCACTTATGACTTACATCTGTGCAAGTAAGCTCAGAATCAGGCCTCGTATGTCTAACCTCAACATATTTTCAAGTTGTCCTTTAAACAATGATTAAAGGCCAGTTTTAGGTTATAGTCAATACCGGGTAGTAAAAGGCCAACAGTAGCATTTGACATTTTGTGAGGCAGTGCTCCTCAGTCAATTATTTAAAAGTATTGGTTATTAAATGCCACACATGTAGGTGATCTATATTTTCTTTCTTCTGTACTAGCCAGCCACCAACCACGCTGTCAGCTCACTGTGATGTGCTAAAACATAATAAACTTCCTTTGGCTGTGTACACTGCTACCCTTTCTCAGCAGTGACCTCGGTGTCTAACACTATATACCTTCAGCTTAGCTATCCCAGGCTTTTCTACATCCCTGTCCATTCACCACACTTAAATTTATCTACTGCTGCCATAAAAATAGTTTTGCTGTAGGCAAAAGTGACTGTACCTCACAAGCAACAGAGCAACCAATTCAGTCGCAAGTTTTAATCATGGTAATCAGGATTTGATAATCACGGCTGAGCAGAAACCCTGATGAAGACAAACCCCTACCTTTTCAAACTTGAGTACTTACTTCGAAACCTGCTACATTTTCAACACAATCCCCAGATGCTAAAAAACTTCCTCTAGCGTTTTACTTCATAGAGAACATCTGATTATTAGTTTGGTGTTGGCAAATAAAGAAGCCTTGAAACTACCTCACGCAACATGAACTATTATCAGATTTTGCATTACTCAGAGCAAGGAAAACAAATTTTCTTTGGCATGTGAAGAATAGGCTGGCAATGATCTTTTCTGCAGATTTATTTTTATATGTATGAGCATTTACATCATCTGTCCTGCAGTGTTTTATTACTTTAAAAAGCATTTGCTTGCCAGTGGGTTTCCCCAGGTCCCCTGTGGCTCTGTTTGGGACATACCCAGTAGCTGTACATATTTTGGAAAGCCAAGTGTGATTCAGTAAGGGCAAGAGGTTCACATTCAGTGAACTCTGCAAGATCATTTATTTCAGGATAAATTATTACCGGCCAAAAAGCTATCTGATTGCTTAAAGGGGCAACTTCATTCAATCTCTAACACTGTGTGTGTATTGTTAGGCTATTACACTTCACAGCTGTCCAGGTAATTACTTCTGTTCACCCTGCTACACTCTGTTCACCGGATAGCCTGCCATTGAAATATTTGTTCAGACTTCAAGCCCATAAGCTACTCAGACAAGCAGCACATGAACACCCTTAATTAAGGTTATCTTTACTTACAACTACAAAGTACATACTGGGAGTGAAGTGACTCACACATCTAACAAACAGCACATACCTCACAATTACTCAGATACTCCTTTGAAGGCTGTTTTAGCAAGGGAGACCATGACAACAAAGCTAAGCCTAAAGAAATCTTAAACTTCTACCTGGCTGCCCGCTAGAGATGCTAAAAACCCCCTCAGGTTAGCATCTTACTTTTTCGACAGGAAGACCTCTGTCAAGACATCCAAGACAGGGCTCTGACAAATGAACTCTGGGAAATCTAACATCAGTAAAGACATCCCCCAGGTGCTCACCCATACCTCTTTTAGAGGTTTCTCTGCCCAGCACAAAAATGGAAAAAACTAAGTCTCCAGCTATGCTTCAGATCCTCAGTTCAAACCCACTTTATCAGCACAGCAAGTCAATTTTCCTGCCCAGGAATACAAGAGTGAAGGCACAGAATCATACCTCATTCTTTCAGACTTGCTCTTAGGTTTTTTCCCCCTGGCAGACACAGATAATTCATCCAGACCTCATTTGGCAGAGCAGTTAATTTCGGCACAGACTGTGAATCTGTGCTAAACTACTATATTTTAGCTTAGTCACACGTAGCCTGATGGTATTGTGATGGTTCTGTTCCGGTTGATGATCTCTGATGACTACTTCAGAAGTGCGAGCAAGAGGGGTAAAAAAACCCAAACCCATAGCATTTCAGGATGATAAAGAATCTAGAACAACGGCTGCATCTAATTATCTGAGTTAAACCCTGTGAAGAACTTCAGTTATGATAACATTTGAAAGTAAAATACAACCATACCACCTCCTCTAGAGATGGGAATACTACCTAATTTCAAGCTCATTATCTCTAGTCCAGAAGAATAGGAAAAAATTCACAAGGAGGTTTAGAACTAGCACAGAAAGCTGTATATCAGAACAGAAACACACAGGCAAAACTGGGTGGCAGTTCTTCATTAATTCTATGTTTGGCTTTTTGTGCAATTTTGTGTTTTCTATTTAAAAACACTAACAAACTAAGGGGGGGGGGGGACACACACACGACACACACACCAAAAAAACCAAGTGACCAAATCCTGACCACACCGATCAAATGGAAGACTCATTTTCATCAGTAAACAGTTTGATTCTTTAAAGAAATGAAACACGCTGTTGTTCTTCACCTGCCTGAGAAAATTTGAACCTAAAACCTGTATTAGCGCCTGAAAATACAAAGATTTATCATACAGTGAGTAAAAGAAGGTGGGAAGCTTTTACATGCAAAAGAAGTTGAATTAGCCTCACAGATCCCTATGTTTTCACTTCAGTAATGTTCGAAAAAGAAATGTGCATTTACCACAGTGATAAGCCACTAGTAATTTTTTCTACTTGTGCAGCAAATACATGAAATTTAAATAGCACTTTAACATATGGAATTTATCCTTCAAGTAAAGAGGTGACCTTTGGAAAAAAGAATTTAAAAAAAAAAAAGAGGCAAGTGGACCAAATGAAATATAGGTCCAATGTGTCTAGTAAGTCTAAGTGTGCAATATGTACAAGTTAAACAATGATTTCTGTTACAGTATATCCCATATGCATAACAGGAAACATCCCTGTATGTCACATAGCAAAATTATTCAGGTGACTGCAAACACCAGGGGCTAGTCTCTCACCTGATGTAAACGGCACATGTCTTTGATGTTAAAGGACCCGTGCAAATTTACACCAGCTGTGCATGTGGCCCTAGCTGTGCAAACCACATATGCGTATAGTTTTATGGACTGAGCCTGATTAATGTTTTGTAAAACCCTGCATGCATCAGACTTCTTTAAATTGCTGTAGGAGCTGTTTTGCTAAAAGTCAAGGGTGCAAATCTTTTGCCATCACTATACTCAATTTTACCAACTGTAAACACAATACAGATAAAAATGTGTTCTACAAAGTTTTAGTAACAACACACAATATTATACTCCTCAGCAGATAGCAATTTAAACAGTTTACACAAATTCTAATTTGAGTGAAAATTACCTATGTACTATATGGCTCCTAATAGTCATTATACTTATCTTAACAGAAATACAGAACAGCTCCTTCAAAATGTCTGAATGTAGGAGTGCTGTAAAAAACCACTGATATTTAAGCAAAAAGCGGTTCAGAAGTTTGTATTAACTGGTTGCTATAGCCGTTTTTAAAGAGATGATCATCAGTGCTTTACAGTTAGGAACAGCTGAAAGCTTTGTTTCAGGTAGAAGGACAGCTTTCCAGAGCAGCTAAACAATCTGTAATTTTAAACTCCTAATATATAGCTTTGACTACATTTTCTGTAACTTTAAAAAAAGAAAGAAAAAAAGAAGTCTTAAATTTACCATCTTCAGAAACACTACCCTTGTAAGAAGACCCAGTCCATTGTGTCACATTCCTGACTCTATCCACTAACAGAGAATAAGCCAAATTACATTTTTTGTGATACTGCCTACCTTTTATACCACAGGAAAAATTACCTGTTTCCGCAGTTTCCCAAAATACTCTCTGATATTTTCAGTCCATTTGTCTAATCAATATGTTTAATAAGACTCCAGATCTGTACTTCAAACAAGAAAGCACTGCCAGATTCAGTGGAATCCTGTGAAAGTGCATTGTTACACTTGCACATTTTGTAGCACAGAACGACCTATTTAAATATGTTCCTCACAATTATTTCCACTGTATTTTCTTCAGAATATACTTTATAGCACATACTCACAACTGTGTCACACCTGGCATTCTGTAAAAACCTGGGTCAACACCTGACAAACAACTGAAAAGTTTTATCTGCTCCTTCCCTCTAATTTTTTTTTTCTCTCTCCCTTTTTGTTAGAGAAGTGCTAGAGTAGTTTGGTTTGTCCACCACACTATCAGATTTGGCGTAATCTTACTGAAACTACTCTTCTATTCTACCAGCAGAGGGATCTTAAGAAGGAAAAATGAAAACTTCATGGGAATAAAAAAATCAATCCAAGTTAATCCCAATTACTGTACCCAAGTAAAAAAGTCGTAAAAAACACATTTTAAACTTATACAGACCAAAGCCTTGTGAGCAGCTGAACACACTTAATTGCCATTAACTCCACGAGCAGACTGCACCTCTCAGAATCTGGCTGAAATATTTTCAGTGCAGATCATCTCACCTCATTATGTATTTCTTCTACTTGCTTTACAACTGCAGTTTCCAGTGATTTCAAAGATAAAGCCATTGAATCAGAATCAGTCTGTAAATTCTGGAGTGCCAGTTCACATTGTCCAAATATGTATTCCAATGTTCCTCTTGAACACTATAAGATACAATAAAAAATTTATATATAGCCACTTCAGAACATATGTATTTCTCAAGTATACTAAACTATTTGCTTCTACACTAATCAAAGTGAAGGACCAGAAGGGATGTATTTCTGTAACTTTATTTCATGATCTTTTAAACAAAAGCATAATGCCTCCTGGATTGTCTACATAGTTATTGATATAAATTATGCCGAAGTCTAATTGATCAGACATCTAGCCAACCAGTACAGCATAGATTGAAAGGAGAAAGAAAATAATTCCTTTTAAATTTACTTTAAAAATATGGCGTACAAAAACATGGCCATACTTTCCATTGCTTCCTGGACAGTTTTTGACAGTATTTCAGAATCAGTTGTATTTGCCCAGTTGTATGGGCTCCCAGTAACACTAAAATGGAGTTCCATATCCAGCCTGAGAGAGCTGTTTGCTTACAAGCTATAGAGAATATGAACAAAACAAATTTGCACTTCCGCTCCTTTTATTTTGTTTTCATTATCCTTCAAAATGAGAAGGAAATCTGTAAAAATCCTTTTGAAACAAAAGAAAGAAGACAACTACAACTTTTAATTATTTTCAATTAAATATCTGTACCTTCAGTTAAATTTCCAAGAATAATCTTGAATAAGGTCTCATATTCTTTGCAAAAAAACCTTCCATACTATATAACTTGAAGTCACAACAGTTTACAAAAACAAAGCATAATCACTTAATAGAGAAGCTTTTCATACTGTGAAAATAAGTGTGCATTTTCCTGCAAAAGTAATAGACGGGAGCAGTAGGTAAGAGCACTCTTAAAATGAGAGATGAAAAATACAGAATTATTTGTTTTAAAATGTACCGTGTACTTTATGTCAAATCCCAGTTTAAGCAAGCAGAGTATATATTTGTTTGGGAAATAAAGGCACTTTTTTCTATTACAACATGTATCTATGTATACATGCATGTTTAGTGCTATTGCTTCATTTCCATTCCAGCACAAATTAGGAAGAGTAATGGGGAAAAAAAGAAATATATGGATACATGCATCTCTCTTGCTTCAATAGTTATATATTGCCTTGATGAAAGAAGAAAGTAGTAATTGTAATTTTTAAAAATATCTTTTTACAATACAGTCTATTTTTATTTTTTCTGTGTGCTTTCCCATCAGAACGCTACATAAACAGAACTAGTGATAACACCATGGAAAGGAATAGGGAGGAGAGGTCTAGTAATAAAAAAATAAATACATAAATAAAAAGGTGTCTTAGCACTTGAGACTATCAGGCTGAAGCCTTGTTATCACAGAATGACTCTGAGACAAGGGACTCTATCACTTTTCTGCTTCTTCAATCCTCAGATGCAGAGAAGGATCCAATTTAAAGCATACTCATGACTGCTCCGAGTTGTTCTGACCTCCTAAAGGCCATTTTTGCCAGTGGACACTGCTGACATGTTTTGAGTATTTCTAGCTCATCATGAATATTGCCTTTCAACTAGGACTGGGATATGAACACAGCAAAAAAGTTTTAAAACATTTCAGGTAAAAATATAGTTGTTTCGACATTTCATCAGTAATCCACAAGGTGTGGTGTAGCACATTCTTAATTCATATCTTATATGCCTAACTGTGAGTTTAGGCAAACTACCAATACAGAAACAATCGTACCTCAATCCAAAAATAAACAAATAGCAGTTGTTCAATAAAAACAGTCTGAGTCATAAGCATAACTGTGAACTACAGTTCTGGATAAGACAACATGATGCTTCATATACGGTTATAGAATAGTAGTTTTACGAATGACCAAACAGCAAACCGTTTTTGATGCTTACATCTGCCACTCTGTGAGTTGAGCTGAATCGAGGTGAAAAACCAGCCAGAACACAGTGCTGATGTGTCATATTGAGATCATCTAGGGACAGATTAGAAAACCTTAAGTACAGGGAAAAAATTATACTTAGTAAAACTTATTCTGGCTGAATATGAATTAAATGACACTACATTAAACATTTCAAGAAAAAAAATAGAGAACTCAGATAGTACTACCTTCATAGAGCTGTACTGTTTAGCAGAGCATGATAACTATTCACTGTCCTAGTGTCACAAAGACCTCTATTCATATTAGTTTTCTCCCAGTTTATACAGTTCAGAAGTTGCATTTTCCCACCCCTTATGGGAAAAGTTCAACTAAACAAACTAATTCTTTCGAAGTTGAGGATCACTATAAACAGACTACTCAGAAATTACAATCTCTTTCCTCAAAAATCACTAAACAATACTGACATTTCTTGAAAAAAGAAACAAAGAAAGAGAAAGAAAAAAGTCAAAGATATTATTTCATCTTTTTATCCAAAACTCTCCCTTCAGCTCAGAGCCAAGAAACTGGGAACCCAGAAAGCACAATCTGCTCAAACACCTGACTCCAAAGAATTTCATTTGTGACTTTCTTGTATACTGCCAGAGGGCTATCGTGGACTTGAGTTCACAAACTGGCAAACAAACCCCACAAACCTCTGTAGATGGAATCTACTTGGTTGCTATCAGAATTTCGTCAAAATTATCATAACTGAAGAACGTTTAAATTCTGACAAATTAGCACTTTTTAGAGGAAATATATTCCTCTGGAAAAGTTCAGACTAAATCCAGTCACAACACCCACTGTTACATTGAAAACCATTCATGAAGTGCTTTCAATTCAAACAGCTTTAGTGTTAAAATTACGCTGCCCTCTCAACCTTAACAAGACATTCAGGAAAATCTATCAAAAATTTCTGTAAAAATCACTCCTGGGTTATAGTTTTGTAAGTTAGTAGAAAGAGATTAAAAAAAAACGTACAAAACCAGGTGACCTGAAGTGTCACCAGGCAAAAAAACAGTCAGGCATAGATAAAATTAGAAGAGAACAGGAATAGAGACCTGTAAGATGCTAGTTAACTTAGAGTCTGTATTTTCAACAATATCTATTCTTTCAGGAAATTTAGCTTCAGTCATCTTAATACAGCATGATGAGAAATTATCAAGCTTCATCCTTCCATCACATAAATATAATTTCTCTTTAAGAGATCAATATTTGCACACATGAAATCTGATATCCCAAATTCCAAATACTAATTTTTGAAAATACACTTCTGACCATAACGACAGACTATCAGACTGAAAAGAACACAGTGTGTGAGGTTTAACGGTATTCTCTTTATTACCGAAAAAAAAATATGCTTTAAAATTTTACTTTACCTTGCAACAAGTCTGAAACTTTAAAACTGAGAAAAGTCTAACGAATACGAATTCAGAAAAATTACTGAATTTATCCTAGTTGTAAGAACAGTATCTTCTCTTTATGAATTTTATAAGCATAAAATACCCAAGTCATACCCAAGACAGCAGATAGCATCACAAACTTGAAAAAAATAAAAATAAAAAATCAGAGAAACAATTTATATAAGGAATAGGCAGACAAGTGTTATGAAACAGGAATTCGCACTGAGAAAGTTTAGATGGGAGCTTATTTTCTATTTGCATGAGGTTTGCAGATAGGTGAAATTGAAAAGCTTGAAAAAACGCTCCAAAGCAAACAAAAAGAACATAGGAAAAAGCGATTTCCTACATAAACATATGAGGGTTAAATTGCATACAGCCAAGTCTTGCAAGGGCCACAGAACAGTATTATCTCTGGACATTGCAATATTTAAATATCACAATCACTTTCAAGAAGAATTCCGACAGAAAACAAACCTAATCACTTCTACTGCCCCATTCAGTGCCCATTCATTGTGGTGTGTTTTATGTAGCAAACACAACATCAAAAGTATTACATTTTGATTTGCACCTTTATTCAAACCCTTCACAAATCTTTCATTGTAGAGCTCCCCCTTGAAATTGCTTCCAACTGTCTCTAATCCTTTATGACTCTTAGAAAGAAGCCTGTAATTTTAATTTAAGAGTTTATAATTCATCTAAAACTGTAATTGTACAAAAATAGTTGAAGCTTCATGGATTGCATGTCTCAAAGGATATTTGAAAAATACATTCTAGGTCTTAAAAGATTACAATAAAGATTTGCTTTTCTTTTTCTTCTAAAAATATATTAATTGAAAAGAAAAAGCACTCTTTGTTAAATTGTCCATTTGGCAGCAAAAGCTTTTATTCAGATACAGAACACTACATTCGGATTACTGTTTTGGTTTTAGAGCCAAACCAAAGCTGTTACCTTCCTTGGACACCCATGTCAAAACTACCATAGTCTCGTGGTTTTAGGTAAAGTAGAATACATACAGAGTTAACATCAGTTTTGCATGACTAAACACTGATCGGCGAGGTTTGGAAAACCAAAACAAAGCCTCTCCAGTATTATGCATCACATAAAATACATGCATGTAAAAATAGGAATATATGTATCAGTCCTGCTTTGGAAAACTGCATGCAGGCAAGTTATTTGTCACAGTTCTCCTGAATTTGTGGTGAGGCAAGAGCCAAGATGGCATCTTTTCTGCCACAAAACAGTGGGCCCTTATCTTGCCACAAATTCAGGACATCTCATTTCAGTATCTATTACAAAAACAAAACCTCACAAAACTTATGTGAACTGTATAACGCATATGAGAAGTGATTTTTATTTTAAATCACGACTAACGCCAACTTAGCAACATATTTAGTACAGTTTCAAGAACTGTCACACAATCCCTTCTCCTTCTTAAAACAGTCTTGCCTTCCATACGGATGCTTACGAGATGCATATGCCAATTAACTAACTGCTAGGTAAGAAAGAAGTTTTGAGAATTGGATGGCAATTTTCTGCTTACATGACTGTTCCTCTCCTAAAGCTTTCCCATGTCTATGAAAAATGCTGTCACTTGCACAGACTATTTTTCTGAAGTCTGATCAGGCATTTTGCTTGTTTATAAATTTTAAAACACCACAAGTTATCCAAATTTAAAATAGTAATTCTAGAAAACAATCAAGAAAAACTAATGAAGTCCAGTACATGCTACAGTGCTATCCTGACCAAAGAGAATTTTCTCAAAGTCTTTTCACAGACACTAAAGCTATTCATATTCACCTGTATTAACAGGATACCATTGTGCCACCAGTCGCTGTGCAAATGTGGATGATTACTTGCACTTCAGGCAGCATAATGCCTAAATCAGTTTCCCCAAACTACTGACAATATTGTAAAGGACTTGTTTGCATTCAAAGGAAGACAACTTGGTTGGTAACAGACACTTGGTGATTGAATGCTGGAAAAAAAGCCTTCATTTTTCTCTGAGGTGGAACACCTAAAAAAGAAAGAGACTATTTCCTGCATACATGTATATGGCAAAATCCGTATTTCTTTTAAATGGACTGTTTTATTCTTTTATTTCTACTACTTTCTGCCTGCCACTTCCCAATGAATCATCTGCCACCTTATAGCCAGATCCCATTATAGGGCTACTATAGCTGAGGCAAGATTTATTAAAAGAAATTAATCACATGTATGATTGTGTACAGGTGGCCAAAGCCACGTTGGAAAACAAAGTTATCAACCTGAAGTCTGTTTAAATAATTTGGAGGTCAGATTTTGACTTTACAGATGAAGTACTAAGAAGTCATAAGAATGTTTAGCAGATGATCTGATTAGTTGCAAATGCATACAATTATTTGACACAGAATCTCCAGCTACAGAAACTTCAGATAACACACCTTGCGTAAACCATAGTTACAAAATGGAGTTTTTATTTAATACAGAACCCTGTCCCTCACATCCGCAGGAAGAAAAAAAAAAAAACCACAAAAAACCCAAACAACACAAAACCATCTAAGGTACCTGGTGCTTTAATACATTTATCCATGCAAGGCCTCTGTAAAGTTGGTAACTGACACAGAAAGACCTAAGGGTAAGGAGATGTTAAGGGACCTGCCAAAGTTTGCATGGGAATTCTGCGAGAGAAGCAGGCTTACAGCTCCTTAAACTAATGCTATTGTTTTAACACCTGACCACCATTCTACTATCAGATGTAGACTATTATTCTCTATGTGGACCCCTTATCAGACAAGCTTCTCAGTGATTTCCTGCTATTTACAGACAGCAGATATATTTTGGAATTTGGATGCTGCATATTCTATTTTAAATTGTGGGAGCAAGTTCACGTTCATCACACAGGATCTTTCTGTCCCTCCCCTGTACAGACTTCTGCCATCCTGTTCTTTTCTCAAATGCATCCCTCCCAGCACAGAATCTCAGCATGGTCCTCTCCACTGCTTGAAACTACCGCCAGTTCCTCTCTTTTCTCTCTGATCCTGTTCTTCTCAGTCCCTGTCCCTGCTCTGTCCACCCCTCACTGTATGCTTTCTTCTAGACAGCTGAATTACCTGGGCAGCAACAGCAGAAACTGTGCTTGTACAGCCTTTGTCAAAAGAACTGACTAATAGATATGTGTATGTATATACACTTAACTAACGTATGTATACTTAACTAATTCTACTACTTAACTAATTATCAGAGCACCAGTGATGTGAGGAACCAAAGCACTCGGAGAGAAACAATGACCCATGTCACTGCAGACTATTAAGACATAACAAACACAAGGCAGAAAGAAAGGAAATGAATTCTTAACCATTGCTTACTGAAAGGAGTAGGGACTAAAGGCCCAGAACTTATTACTTCTAGGTAAAGTACTTCCCAAGAAAACACAAACCACAATGGAAAATGCTCTCAGAATTACCAACAGGGGTTTGTATTGTCTTTTCTATCTTCCTTCAAGTGTTCTCCCTGAACTTTTTAGATAGTTGTCTTTTTGTCATCTATTTCATGAAGCAGATAAAAGGTACAGTGGGGTTTAAAGCACTGGCAAAAGCTTTGATATTCTAAACATCACAAATATCTACAGACAAAAGTGAAATGGACTTGTGCTATTAGTTTTCTTAACTACCATAAACAAATAAAGAATTTTCTTTTTAACCATATTACAGTGCAATTTTCAAAAGCACTAAAATGCTTTTCCACCATTTCCAATTCTACTTGTATCCAACTGCACACAATGCTTCAACAGGAAAAAACCTAACCAAACTAATTTTACTCTAGGTATGTCAACAAAAAGCAGCAGGAAGGTATGTGTCCTTCCCCAAGAAATTATGGGTCAATGGAATACTACTTTCATAACAGAAAGTTAGAGGGATGATCTGTCCCTAATTAAGAAATATTTTTAGTTTTTAAACAAGAAAAGCGTGCCCAAGCAAAACACAGAATGAATTAAAAGGCTGAACTAAAAAAAAAGTCTGGGATTTGCCAAACTTCATGATCAAAGTTCGGTAATGACAAATACGCTTCTGGGGTTCGAAGTCTTAATAATCAAGGAATATAGCTTTTGGATTAAATGTGGACTCAAGGAAAAAAAAAAAAAAGGTTAAAAAACTCCGACACATTCAAGATGCTAGAGAGCAAAGAGGGTTCAAGTTAGTTTGTGGAAATAGAAGCAGATTAAATATCTAGAAATAGTTTAATGAGCCATACATACATGTGGAAGTGTTTCCATTAAATACTTATCTTGAACCACAAGCCAACCTCTGCAATGTGTGCACCCTACTTCTGGTTGGTTATGAAAATAATTTTTTAATGCTTCTTGAACTATAATTTGCTGGGGGTGGGGAGGGGTATAAGATTCCAAGTTCATCTTCATGCTGTTTTAAAACCCTAACCTTCAAGCAAGAGCTTGATCTATGGGAAACAGCTGCAGAAAAGTAAATCTCCCTTTGAAAAAGTCCATAATGTATTTTTGTTAAGTATGTTTTGAAGTCATGGTAGGAAAATTAGTGAAAATTGTAAATCTGCTTGCAAATCTGGTCGTGTCTAACTCAAAGATTAGGGGAAAGATTCCAATTTAATAGTAAGACCATGACAACCCTAGTTAAGCATGCTCTAGGACAGAGCAGATGGGGCCCTTTGCTCACCTCCACGCGTTTTGGATTTATTGCATGCACCCAACACGTTTCATATTAGACACTCCTTGACTGTGTACTTGAGACAGCAGGGTTCAGTATGCACTTCCTCTGCAGACCAATATATTATTCTAAATTGAGCTAAAGTGTTTCCGTTTCATGAGTGATATAAAGTTCAGATTTGAGTTTTTAGGCAGCAGATTTGCAGTCATTCACCAGATCTTTTTTCTTCATATTAGGAAATATAAGTCTTAAAAAAAAAAAAAAAAAAAAAATTGTCTTACTGAAAGTAATTTTCAATTTTGTTTGGTTTTGTTTAAACAAAATACATTCATATTATTGTAATAGCTTACTTGAAGGATGGATTTGATCACCTAATGTTTAGTACTAACATCCATTTAAATTATGGCTTATGATTTCATCTGAAGAGGACTGCTGAGAATGCAGGTGTAAATTTATATTTTAAGACTGCATTTTACTCAAATTCTACCCAGAATAACAAAAAACATTTTATAGAGCCAATGAAGAGAAGAACATAAACATTACTAAATGTCTACTAGAAACGCTAAAAAACACCCCCAATCTTTTTGTTATTTTGATATACCCATTGATCAGGATTTACAAGTTACTGTAATTGCACATTACTGTTAGAAAGTTACCACATTTTCTTATCTAAGATTTGTGTGTACAATATCAGGAAATAGTTGGGGTATTATAGGTACAGGAATTGATAGGCCCTGACTTTTTTAATTATAAGCAACATACTGAATTCGACATTTCAGTATTTTACAACATTCATATAAAGCAGTAAGCACCATACCATTTCAACAATTGGAAGAACAGACCTACAGAGTTGCTAAGTTTTTGCTAGAACTGGGTGAGTCAATGGTAGTCAGAAATAGTACACAGCCCTATCAATCAGTCCCTGTACATCAACAGCTACAACTAGCTGCAGTACTCTTAACGTTATATTTTCTAGAAGCCTTGTATACTGCTGTCACTGCTTTTAAAATAATGCCAGCAAGAAGACTCTGCTTACTGAAATGAGTTTCTAGAATGTATGATGCATAAAGGCACAAGATAAATGAATCTAAAATTGGCTTCTTTATTGTCAAGTTACTTTGTATACAAAGTTTTCATATTTTACCTTTTAGATGGCATCAAGATGCCTCCTCTTAAAAGTCATTTTAAAAAAATCTGAACAGAAAAAATACACTAAAACCGTATACGTCAACTTATATTGTTTTTCACTTTAAGTGAAAATGATAAAAGGTAGTTCTACTGTATGTAGAAACCTAATAAAAGGGCCAGTTTGAGAATACTCTCTCAGACTGTATAAAATAATAATTTTTTAAAGTAATTGAGAAAAAAAATACAAAGGCTATAGAAATGCAGAAGAGATTATCAAACACCTGGCATACAGAGCTCAAATCTGTAGCTCTGCACAAAGTATTAAGAAGAATGTGATTCACACATCATCTTCAAAAGAATGTTTAATACATCCTTTGTTTCCATCTAAACACGATCATGATGTTATGTGTTAAATAAACTGACTTTCTGAGCCACCCATAGCATCCCTGATAATACTTTAGTTACTGTATATAAATTCCATCGGGGAATAAAAAATGTCCTTATGATCTGGTCAACTACAAGCTACAGTATTTTGCAACAAACACACTGAAGTTAGACCCCTTCTTTTATTACTTGTCTTCTCAATCTGTTGCCTGGCAAAGCTGTGTATACACAAACTTTCCAGTCAGGAAGGATTAGATAAGAAGTTTACTTGATGCCTGAACTGCTATTGCACAAAAATGGATTAGTAATTTCTTTCTAGGAATGTTTAGCTGCCACTTAAACTTCACTTCCATATAAGAAATGTCTCAGTTTCCCTCCAGGCTGCTACTCTATATCCTTACAAATACAGAAAAGGGATGCACATCCACACCACTGTGCCAAAGGATCTCACATCTTAACACTCCATCTGTTCATGTCTAAACATACTTAAGAGCACAGACAGTCCAGTTCTTTCACACAAGATACTTCATTGATGACAGCACACAGGATTTGATGAGGTAACTAAGAACAAGGAATGGTATATGTTTTTTAAGACTGCCCACAAATGTATTGCTTGTAGTAAGTAAACTGTTTTTGTATTTGTTGGAAGATAAAAAGTGAAAGGTAAAAGTGAAAAGACTGCTTAGCCCAACAAGATGGCAGTGTGACAGGTCATTCTAGGGACGTTCCGTGGTGTCTACCTTCCAAGTCACAAACACAAAAACAGGGAACACTGCAAGTGCTCTCACTCTTCGACGATGATATCTGTCAAGCCAAGTCACTAAACAGGCAAACACGGTGATGTCAGAAGCGTTGTTCATGTTTTGAGTTGTTGGATTTATAACTAAATTTGTTTAAAAAAAAAAAAGGTAACTAAGAGAAATGCAAGCCAAAAGAGAAAGCAACAGATTTTGTGTCAACAAACCATAGCCCCAGTTCTTGCCTTGTTTCTTTCAATGGAAAAACCTTAGTGTGTGAGCTCAGCTGCTCATGTAAATGAACTCAATTTAATTTTCTTTTTTTAATCCTCTACACTTGAGACATTGAGACTCACTCTTGGAGTATGACAGCTCTGTTCATTATGATCTTAGTATAATCCCACTACTAGAAAATAGTATGTCTGAATATACACATGGAAAAGTGTAGCAGAAGAGAAGTGTCATGTCTAAAACTGGTGACCAAAAACACATCCACAGACTGGCATAATGGTTGAAATGTCAAGAACCACAGTACCAGAAAACTTTAAGACTGCTACAGTCACAGCTTACATAATACGTAGCCACTCTATAAGCCAAACTCAAGAACAGGAATTTTTTTTGTTGAACATAACAGACACAGATGCTCACAGTTACTCAGTAAAACTGCATTAAGAAGAGAAAAAGGAATCAGCATCTACAAATACAAGGGTGGGACAGATACAGCTCAACTTCTCACAAGATCTGGGGACATTCTGCTTATGGCCTGAAGCCTGACTTGGACTAGCAATTCTGACTGCACAACAGACAGGAAAGGCTCAAAAAGAATATTTCCTTTCTTAGCTGTGAAGTGAAAGAAACATTAGGGAAAAAAAAGTTCTCCGAAATACACTGGAAGTAGGCAGGGTAGGAGGAATTTATTATATACTCTAGCCAGATCCCATGTCTTTCTAAATAAGGAAAGTCCTAACTGAAAGGAAGGTATGATCTTCTATATTAAGTGTCATTTTCTCTGTTTTCAACAGAAAGTTCACCTTCTTAGCCCTTGAAAATTACCAAGCATCAAGTAGAAGTCTCCTTGGTGAAGTGGTACTGCTAATCCAGGTGTCTCTATGTCCCATGCTACTTTCAAGCCTACGTGCCAAACAGCTGGGTCTCTTCCCTTCAGTTTTTGTTCATTACTTTCTTCCATGGCTGAACCTTTAAAGAGAGGGAGGGGAAAAACACCACAAAGACGGCAGACAAGGTGAGAACCATAAAATACAAAACCTGGTCTAACAGTACAGACTTAATGATATCCCACATTGGTACAATCTTAACAGGCTTAAACTTTCTATAATCTCCATTTGGTATAATCACCATCTCCAAATTCAAAAGTATGTAATAGGTAAAAAAAGCCGTATGAGACCAAGAATTTTTTGCAACCAACTAAGATGGAAACTTCATGTTAACTACAAAGTAAAGGCAAAACAAGGCAAAGTTTGTAACTGACTCAAGTTTTTCTGAAGTTCTCAAGTACATGTAATGGGAGCTTTAGTTCATCTTCACAATTTTTTTTTTTTTTTTTTTTTTTTTTACACATCACTAAAACTATAAAGCATAGAACAAAAAAGAAAAAATGCAGCAACACTGATATAAAAATAGATAATTTCTGAAAGAATTTCAATTCATAAACTGCCAAAGCATTTTATGAACAATTTCATTTGTTTAAGTACTTGCAATTTCACCAAATCATAAACTGAGGCAAAGTAAGGTGAAATAATGGGCACAAAACACAAACTAGACCAACGAAGTTGAGCGAATCTTGGAATCATATCTGTCATTCTTTTCTCAAAATTATTAGTCAAACATGCTAGATGACATGTGCAAGAGCCAATGAAGCTTCAATACATTTGTCACAACATTTTTCTTATCATTAAGCAACATGAATGTGTTGAGCTTGGGGAAAAAATAATCCACTGCATAGAAATAGTATTTAGAACTTAATCCCTCAGAACTATTTTCATAAGCCTACTTCACTGCAGTATAAATTGAAAGATACAATCAGCATTTATAACAAGGTATTTGGGAGCTATGGTATAACAGTTTTATGGCTAAAGTAACAGAACATTTTGACAGAGGGAGGATGAAGTTTTAATAAGCAGTTGGCACAGAACAGCAGTGAAGAGTTAGAAATCATCAGCTATGTAGCATGCCTAATTATTGCTTATAAGTTAGTAACTGTGTGTGTCCATTTCACTGTCCATTTCAAATGCGCTTTCATGTAATAATTTTTAAAGCTTTTGTCTTCATTTAATTCTAGAATAAAAATATTAAAATAAAGATTTATAACTCTTATTATCATATGCACACATAAAAAGTGACCTTGAACTCACACTTTCAAAATATTCAAGTCATTCATCTCACATGGTTACTGCAATGTTTGTTTAGTTGGGAGTAGCCTTTAGTAATTAATAAATTGTCTTAATTTTCTAGGTCAATTAAATATTGCCTAAATTCAGTAAGCAGAGAGCCAAGACCTTTTAAAAAGCCAATCTGAGGTTCTTAGTTAAAACTCCTACTGCAAATTCAGTCCCCGTATTCCCTCCCACCGCTGCTGCAGTTCTCATCCAGCTGAAGCTTTGGCTCAGGAGCAGCTCTAGGCCTTTCTATCAAGGAGCACACAAATGAGAAAACAAGAGCTAGCAAATACTCAGAAAAATCAATACTAAAGTCTTCAAGGGGCTTTCATATTTTCTGCCCTGTTCAGATAAATCGTAACTTAATTTAAGAAAAATGTTTTCTGAAAACTGCAAATAGGATGGCTTTCAAGGCATTTTTAATGCAATACATCATGGATATTATAAAAAGAGGTAACCTTTCTGGGTTAACTCTCTCTGTTATGCTGCTTTCCTATTCACTTAGGCAGCAGCACTGTTCACAATATGGCACCAATAAAATATAGAACTACAATCAGAGACAGCAATTTCAATCAAAGTTTCCTGGGGTCTCCTCATAAATCCAGCACCTTTGGAATGTGCTCGTTAAAATGACTTATTTTTTGCAGTTTGATAAATTTTTTATTGCTTAAGTACAGAGTTCAAATGTAGCTCACAGTCTCCTTTTCTCTATATTCTCAATTATTGCACCTTATAATTATCAGCAGCAATTGAAACTGATTGCTCCTACCATGTTATTTTGGTAACAAATGGAAGCAAGCTGCTACTAGCTTTTAAATGCAACCTATTCTGAAAGTGAGAGCAAGAAAAAAAAAAATAGACACCTTGACATTTGTGGTATATTTCTAGGTAGCATTGACAAACTTTTACATAAAAAGAAGTTGTTATTAAATTCTGTATGTCACAGCTCAAACATGACTGAATGCTGTATATTCATTGATATAATTACAGTTCCCATTTAAGTGAAAACATTTGGATGCATCTAAACCATAGGTATTTGAGAGTAAATCATGTGGATCTTGCACATACACAGCATCTTAAGAACATGTATTTATTTTGGAGTAGACCATACAGAAATGGTCAAATGTAGCAGTATTTAATTGAAACACAATAAAACTATTTGCAAATTTGAATTCTGTTCATTAAAGATTTCTAGAATTTGGCCTGCAAGAAACCTTTACGCTTGCATCCCAAATGAAATGGTGCAACCAGGTAACAAGCTTACCGCAACATAACAATACCTCATCAAAGCTGTAATTATGGCAGAACCATGAAAGAGAGAATGTAGCTGCAGAAAACTGGCCACAACATTATGCTTCTAACTAGACAGCTCAAATTTCAGAGATGTTCCAGCTCTAAGACATGATCTTATCAGGTTTGGGTCATGCTTAGGTTCAGAACAACATGAAACTTGTTTTCCTGGACCTAGTTTGGTTACTGTTCCACAGCACAGAAAGTAAAAGTAGCTTTGAAAAGTTTCTTTGCTACTCGGCACCAAAATCTTCAACAGTTTGAGAGTTTTTTGACATTCTAAGACCTAAATGTTCTCTATTCAAGTCAAATTGTAACGCCAAACTATATCCTGAATGTAATCTTAAATCAAACGTGATTTCTTAGACGACGGAATCACTGCCAACACATTGCTAAAATCAAGCAGGACTGTAAATATCTACTTTGTCATTAAATCCAACTGATCATTGTTATACAGAAAAAAAGAATTATTATTTTACAGATTGATTGATTTTTTGAGAATTTAAAAGAATTCAGGCACATGTTCAGCAATTAATGAAATACATACATTATTACTGTCTTCCATAGCAATTTATATATGTTATATGCAAGAAGTGAAAAAAGCAGAGCATGCTTTGCTTTTCAGCAGCTGGTGGGAAAGAATGAGTATCTACCCAGTTATTTCTTCTACCTTATTACTGAAAAGCCATAGCATAAGAGGTTCATTAAACTGTAGTAACATTTTAACTTATGCTTGCAATTGACATTCACAAAAACGAAAATCGGAAGATTTGTCAACATTGTTTTTATCAATTCGTATTTGGAATACTGTGTTCAAATATATCAAGAACATAAGCACTAAAATAAGAACAAAGAATATTCTGTCATCCCTTCATTCTTGAAGGAGCCACTTTATTTGATCAAATCAGTGAGAGCATGGTTAAAAAAAAACAAACAAAAAAACCCCACAACAGTTAATTCAAATGATGAGTTCTTTTTAGAAAACAAGGATTTAAATCTATTATTATAAGCGTAATTGGATCATTAAAAATTTGTGATTCTCTCAGAAAATAATTCCAACTGGCCAGAACCTACAAGTTACAGATGTGACCATTTCACTCACATATTCATTTCTTAAGATGTAATACGTATTTTTCTACATACCATTTCTATTCTTTCAACAAGCAATATTTCTTCTACATTATTGACATTAGAAACTATTTAATGTAATTGTTCTCATCCTGTACAAACATCTACTCCATGACTTTTATCCATTATCCACAGAGGATTATTGGTCAACTACAAATTTAGATTGACTTCAATTCTGAACAACTTTTGTAGTTTCAGGATTTTTTTTTTTAACCTAGTGAGGAAACAAACATCTGCAGTGAATCTCAAGTATTTTTATTTGCAATTACTGTAGAAATAAAATAGCAGTCATTAGATTTAGTGCTAGGATATTGCTTCTAACATTGCAGTGTGAAAAAATACAAACAGCATTTTACAAAAGAAACCAGAATAAAAGCTCCTTCAAAATCAGTCATTATTGCAACTGACAAAGTTTGTTAAACCTTTCAACATTACCTTGTCAGCGAACAGAGCCAGTTGTTTAGTACTTGAAGAGATTTATACAGCAAGTAGGCCTTACAGCAAGAAGACAAACAAAGATACTGTAAAGAATCTAGAGAAAACCACTTATCTAACCTCATAGTTTGTGTGAAATCCAGGTAAGAGAAAGATGGACACTTCCTGTGACTACATTACTTTCCGTCTCCTTGAAGTTAGTAACTGAAACAAGGCTCTACTTCAAAAAACATCTTTAGAACCAACTAGTGCTCTGCTAAGCAATAAGACTTCCTACAAAACTTAACAAAGACCCGAGGGAAAACTGTTCATTAGGAAATTTTCATTAATAAAATCTAATTTTTGAAAATGCCCTTATTCCACTAGTTTTTGGATTGCAATTCACTTTTATAAATAGAGCAGGAAATAAAAATGGGTTATTAGCTTACTATATCAAAATCCTGAACAAGTTTTTACCTTAATGCTCTTATGTGATAGGATATTTGTAAGCTAATGTGTTATTAAAAATCCTAAATTGGTCAAAATTTGGAATTCCCGTTCCATGGTAAATTCTGAAAAGTAAATTAATTCCAAATAGTGTGTTAGTGACAGTATAATTGAACACACATTCTGTAATGTATTCAGTTCTGCATATGCACCATGACTACCACTCATGCACTTTCATGCAGTATGCACACTAAAATGAAATTTCCCAAATTTTTGTGAGGGTCTATTCTTATCACTTGATAACCTACTTTTAACCTAGTGTAACGCAATGCATTTTATTTTAATGTAAATAAAAGCAAACACCATTCAGATGAGCATTAAGCAAAACATCTATCTTGGTTTGTTGTTAGAAATGAACCTCATTTGAAGTTTCTTTGAAACAGTTTGACACTGGAAACAAGAAAATAAACAGTGATACTAATTAAAATATCAGCTTGTTCCAGTATCTTTATGTTGGCTCTCAAATTTCTTTTCTGGCATATTAAAAACTGCTTCTACTCCAATTAATAAAGATCAAAGGTTCAAACATCAAATTTTCATTATGGCATCAAACACTGAACAAGTGAACAAGAAAATAAAGTTGTTTCAATTACAGTAGTATCTGTTTTAATACTATTTAATCAAATGAGTAGGTATCAAACAGCTAATGATATAAAAATGCAAATTAAAGTAAAAAGAAAACCATATAACCTGAGTTGTGCATCTCTAAACAGTCCGACAAACAGCTGCCATAACACAGTAAGATCGCTTGACTCCTAGGGCTCCTGCTGTTCAAAATCTGAAAACCTGGGCATTCTGCATTTGTGGCAGAACAAATGATTCTGTGATAGTCTTTATACACTACAGTGACAATTCAATGCTAACTCAATACAAAATGAATTAATGGAGAATGTACTATTAAAAGATACTGGCGTAAAAAGCAAAGGTATTTATGGAAAACGGGAAGAGGAGTCAAGATACGATTCTACAAAGATTTAGCAACAATCTTCAAAAAGATGTGGAGCTTCTTCATGATTCACAGTTACGGGGAGCTTGATAAGAGATACAGTAAATATTGACAGTCTTTGTGAACCAATACATTGAAGTGATATGGAACTGGAAAGAATAATATTACAAGCACTGATAAGTTTATAACCACCAGCATTTGAAAGCTATAAACAGGAAATCAGAAGAGCAAAAAGACAATCTATTTCTCTAAAATCAAGTAGACTCATTACTCCTTTTGGATCCCTAGGTAGAAAACTTCAACACACACAAGTATTTACTGTCACTTTAATTACAATGCCATATTCATAAACTAGAAACAGGTTCCATTTCCTCCAATTTATTAATAAGTAGGCCAACTATAAATATGGCTTCACTTTAGGGATATACAATGACAACCACAACCTGAATATAGACAGATGTGAGTGAACTGTTTTCACATGAAGGTATACTACAGGACATTTCCTCATGATGCTCAGGAGCCATGGTAAGCACCTTAAATTCCCTCTAAAGTTCATTAAACCAACTTGAGCCATGCTCAAGAGCTATCAAGTGGAATTCAATCTTGTTCAGATTTAGATCTGACTTCATAAATCATTGTCTTCCCAAAGAAGTGTCTTTTACACTATCTCCAGCTACACTGAGGTTTTAACATCGCCACCTCCTGCCAAGAGATTTTCCCCAATGTATAATCAAGTTTCAATTTGATCAAAAACTTTTGGAATCATTGCAAAAATACAAAAATTTGAAGTAGTAATTTTTTAATTTTTTTTTTAAATGTAAATGATAGAATGATCAATTTATTCACTGGAAAGCTCTTAGCTTTTTTCAGCTTTCATGTCTATTTTTAAATCCTTCAGGAAAAAAATATAAACTTTTAAGTGTATTTGTGAAAAAAATCTTGTATGTGGCAAAAACATTAATTACATATAGATATAAAAAAATTTTGTCTAAATATATCAAATATTTCTTTCTACCCTCATCAATCAAATCTTGCACAGAATTTGCAGTGGTTTTAAAACAGCATGATATTTACCTAGCTTGCTGAACTTGAAGAAACAAAATCAAGTGACGAGTTATGAATAAACATAGCAGCTTTCTTTTTTGTTAATTTATAGCTCTCTGAACTTAAAGGGACTCATTTTTTCCCCTCCACAAGCAAGTTTTATGTTAAAGTAAAAAGTTTTTAAGCATATTACAATAAATCCTCACACACACTATGATTACTACAAGTTCATGCTTATGTTTCTTTAAATATTTTTTCAGTAACATTTTAAGTTAGCTACAGTACAACTGAAAAAAAAAATACATTTACTGGACATAAAATATCAATATCTTTGGCAAGTAAGACAGAAAAAAGTTCATGAACAAAATGACACTTCTACTGGTCAGGGAATCTCTTCTATTCAGTTTGCTAAGCCAGCTGATGTTTTATGTCCAGGAAAATGTAAATATGATGATTTCAGCTGAACGTTAAATAACAAAGTGACCCATAGTTTCAAAACTAATAACAAAACTAACAAGAGAATGCACATGAAAGTATAAGCTGTTATTTTTACATCATGGCCTTTAGCCAAAACCTACCGAAGTCAATGTGAATTCTTTTCATGTTTTGAAGCAAACATCAAAGGATTTTTGGAAGGATCAAAAATCAGTTGTGAATTATGAAACATAAGGGAGCATTTGCAAATTCAAATCAAGTGTCTAAATTCTAATCTTATGTTTGCAAAACTGGAAGCCATTAAAAAAAAAATCAAGGCTTTGTTCAAAACTTGTTAGGAAAAAAATAAACAAAAATCTTCATGTCTGTTTTTAAATAAAGATAAAGATGGGAAAGGTACTTTAAACTAAAAATGAAATTATTTAATGACTCTTCAACTACCATTTTCCCCCTAATACTGCATTTAAATGGTTTTTAAATAACTAAGAGCCTGCAAAGCCTGTCAGACAACAGGTCTTTTAATGGAAAACTTCCATCCCTCCCAACTACAGAAACGTTGGCAAGTCCTCCGCAAAACGTGCATTAGCACTACAGCATGCCTAGACAAAATGTATACACTTCCAGGTAAATACAGTAATACTTTTATACAAAACCAAACTAAAATGATCTTCCCAAAGAAGGAAGAGTAGTAAAATCAGCATAAAGCAGAAGCAAGTCTGTATACGATAAATAACACAATAAAGATAGTGATCTCAACTACAATGAAACATTTTACAGGATAGAAAATATGCACATGCATAATCTGAAATAGGTATTAGACAGATTTTGATTTCCTGGCTCTTAGTCAGGAAGTTAATCATACCAATTTTTAAATCTACTTAGAGAACGACTGATAAGCCAGCTGCAGTACACACAGATATATTTTGTACAGGTTTTAGTAGAAATAAAGATAGGGCTTAAATACAGAAAGTACCACATGTATTCAGAAGCACATGACAAATCTAGACTAGCATGCAGGTGTGTTTATGTACATACACACAAGGAAACATAAAAGAGCTTCAGGGATTTAAGGTATTTGTATCACTAGTCAACTCATACCTCCCATTACTCACCTTCACAGCTATAACTGTACACAGCAACCGTTGACCTTTCAACCAGATTCTCGTCATGGTGCCAGCTCACTGCCATGTTCCCCATTCCAAAATAAGGTTCTTGTTTCAAGTACAGCATTTGTAGCGGATCCATATAATTTAATAAAGTCAAGTTATAAGATGTTCTGTTCTTTAGACTTATGTAGTCATCCTCTGGTACACAACTACTGCTTTGATCTTTTGAAACAGACCCTTTCTCCGTAAGAGAAGTAGCAAAATTTTGCTCCCTATCTATTACAGTAGTATCTTTAATTTCTTTGGTCTCAAACAAGTTTTGTCCTTGTAATGCCTTGACTGCTTCAATATGCAAGTAGTCATTAAGTCTGATTAATGCTTTACAAGCATCATGTATTTGAGGACTGCAATATTTTATATCATAACCTTCAGTAGGCCAAGGAACTGTAAATAATCTTGTGTTCAAGTATTTGTAAGTGCATCCCGGGTTTCCAATTAATATACGAGACACTGGGGTAACAAAATCTTTTCCTTTGATCCTTACAAGATCTTGAAAGAAACAATTGTGTTTTTGCAAGGTCAGAAAGCCTTCTTGTACCATTTGATGGAGCTCTTCAGGTACTGTATCAGATTTTCTGAAAATCAGCTTGGAATATTTAGTCTTCCACTAAAAAAAAAAAAGGCAAGAGAATTATTCTTTTTACAGGAACCAAACTATTTCATATATTCAAGAACAGACAAGCCTAAGTTGGCAAGTTATCAAGCATGAGTCTAGAATATGATGAAGAAATAGATGCCAGTATTTGTTACTTTATTCTCATATTCCAATATATGGCACAAACTGTGGATATGTACCAGTGGCCTGTAACCAGAGAGTTATCACCAGGGCAAATCTCTAAATAAATAAATAAATCTGAGGATTCTGGCAGAAATCAATAGAACATATAAGCTCCACTGATGAATCTGTAGACAATGCTACCTTTAAGTATACAAACAATGGAATATCAAGCAGCAACAAAGTGACTCCTCTTTTTATGATGGTTGCAAAGACCATTCTGTCTCATTCTGATGTACAGAATTCTAGAGGGCTACATGATAATCTGATATAATTTCATATTACAACAATTTTTAGGGCAAAAACAACAAAATGAAAATGTAAATTTTCAAAAAAGGCCAACATTCTGCTGTACTGCACCTCTGTCTTCAAAGTAGTCCTTGACATACTGGTCCTTTCTATTTTCACATTCCTCAATGCATGCCAATTAGCTCTCCTATTTTATATAAAAAGTTCCCCTTTTAGATAAAAAAAAAAAAAAAAATCCAAACTTATTTTCCTCTCCATCTCCCCACCACAGGTATCAGCTGGAGTTCAGAATCCAGCAGTTTGTGGAGGCAACAACTCCCAGCAAGGTATGACGCTCCTAATCAGCAGTATCTTGCTTTGTATGCAAAATACTGCTGCCCACTCCAGGAAGGCTTGGATAATTTTATTTTGTTAATCTGGTTTTCTAAGGAAGTGAGTATCACGTAATCACACCTTTTATTGGTTGCCTGTAAATCTGCTTTAACTACTGCTGAGACTGTTTGGCAAACTGGACAAAGGCTACAGAATAAGTTCTTAAATAGTTCCTATGTATTTCATTAAAATTAATAGATAAATAAAAGAAACAGATGCAAACTAGGGCCCTTAGTAACGGAAAGGCTGTAACGTGAGCCTATCAAGTGTTAATTAGCACGTGTGAAGCTCCAAACAACTCACTACACCTACCTCCTTTTGTCCAGAAGTTAGTGATTAGTCTGGGGAAAAGGTAGATACTGAAGGTGTTGGGGGGGGGGGGGGAGTAAACTGAAATCAGAAGGCATTAGGCAATGGGGCAAGAGCACATGGATGCACAAAACTGATCTATCAAAAGTTTTACTAATGTAATAGCTTACATTCAAAGTGCTTTTAAAAAACAAATAAAAGCCACCAACACAAAGGCATCACACTGACCTACAATCCATCTGTGGGCTCCTTCTGGTACAACTCAAAACCACTTTACTAGTACTATCTACTTCCAAGTCAGATTTGAACCTGCCTTTCAGGAAATTAATTTTAAAATCCAGAAAAGATGCCTTTAAAAAATACAAACCAGGCAGCTAGTCAGTATGCGCATTTTCTACTGCATGAAAACAGTTAGACTTTTGCATCATAACATGTTGTTATCCTGCAACACTGAAGAGGTGGCTTTATAGGATAATTTGTTTCTACTAAAAAGGGGAATATAAAAGGAAGTCTATTTTAAAAATAATGATGACACATAATAAATTGTAGTTTATTATTTTTACACGTGAATTTTTACAGTGAAGTAACTCCCTTTCTTCACACATTTTTATGGTTTCCAAAAACTAGCTTCCTAGAGAGAGGAAAAAACCCCATAACAGTACCTACAGACAATAATTTCTGACAATTGTATTTACATGCTATACTTTAAATACCAAAGCTTGAAAACAGTTCCAGATATCTATTTGAAGGTCCCTCTACAATCCCCAGCATAGAACTAGCGATAGGACAAGAGGAAATGGCCTCAAGTTGTGCCAGGGGAGGTTTAGATTGGATGTGAGGAAAAATGTCTTTACTGAAAGAGTGGTTAAACATTGGAACAGGCTGCCCAGGGAAGTGGTTGAGTCCCCATCCCTGGAAGTATTTAAAAGACGTGTAGATGAGGCGCTTAGGGACATGGTTTAGTGGGCCTGGTGGTGTTGGGTTGACGGTTGGACTCGATCTTAGAGGTCTCTTCCAACCTTAATGATTCTATGATTCTATAACACTGGATCCCAGCTTTCATTAAAAGAACTGAATATAAACTCGATAAACACAATTTGCCTGAGCTTGCCAAAAGCCTGAAACGATTCCTTTAGAGGTTATGAACTGTCCCCTTTGTTTCAATCAGTGCTTTGTATCTGTAGCCTTTGAACAGTACAGTGAAAAAATCCTTATAAAGAATAACTACTGAAATCAGTAACTGCAAATTTTAAGGATTTACAGCTATAGGCTACAGTCAGATGCGTGGGTATACGTTGATGGGAATCTAAGTATTCTTTCACAATCATACTTAATAATGACAGAACATTATACGTTGTGACATACAAATATTATTACTGCATGATTTGTTTCATTATGCAAAGGATATGTATAAAAGAAACAGCACTAACAGTTCTATAGCAGTATCCCAGTATTTCTTTAAATAATTCTGTATATTGGACATACTCAGGTCAGATTAACCAATTACTACATTACGTATGCTATTATGGCATATTTAAAAAGTCTTTATTACTACATCTTTTTAAACCATTTAATATACTGAATTTCTGACATGAATCGCACACATGAAATTCCCAACAATTATTACAAACAGAAGGAGGGAAATAACAATACGATGTAAAGCAACTAAATGCCTGAAAACGTGCACTAGAAAGGAAGCACACAGATTTTACAAAGGTCACAACATTGTATTCCCCTCCTGAACTGCAGAGGTAACGTCTTCCACATTTTACTGCCAGTCAAGTCAGAGGCATGTTACTTTTAGGTTGTATTTTAAGATTACATGCTTAAGAACTATACTATCGTTAAGTTTTGCACAGTATACTTAGGATTCTACCTTAAAAAACCACACACTGGTATCTCAGAAGAAATCAGGAAGTGGAAACACATTTCCGACACATCACATGAAAACAGTTTGGTCGTCTTTAAATCTCCAACCAGTCATTGTGCTATGTCCTACATAAGGAAAGCATTAAGGGATCAGAACACAGGGTGAATGCTGGGTTCACACCGGACACCTTGTTGTTTTGGGGGGATGGGGAAGGGGGAGTAATCATGTACTCTGTGTTGTAACTCTGACAGCAAGTATTAAAGGTCAATTCACTGTTCACTCTGAAAGAAGTAGGTACATTACTGGCAACTACAGGACAAAAAAAAAAGCACATCTGATGCTCAATTCTTCGTATGAATATTACACACGTGATTTTAAATACACACATGCTTTCACTTCTAATGGTGGTACTCAACACAGAGAATCACCCTACAGGATGACTCAAATGATAGAATAAAGTTAGAAATCAGCAATAAGGACCCCTGATAAGCAAACTGCCACTTAAACCATGAAATGATAGTTTGTACTTCAGATATTTGTGAATTGCCTCGTTAACAGACTTTTTCTTGTTCATGACTGGCTTTAAACATTACCTTGTTTCAGCCTATGGTCTGGGGCCCATTTCTAAATCTTCATCAGGCAAGACGCATTGAAAGAGGATGTCAGTGAAGTTTTGCTTGTGATGGAATTTCTTAGTTTTGTTCAGACTGTACATTTTCATATCTGACAGGATATTGTATGTTTTTTCACTTGTGTCCTACCTAACCTTTCCAACACATTCAAAGAATACTACTTTATACGGAGTGGATCCTTAAAGGAATAAGGCAGGTCTCTCCAGGAAAGACAGACTATAAAACTAAACTTTATGTGATATTATATTTTGCCAGTTATCTTTTCCCTCCATCTGTAGTACATTTAAGCATCGTGGAACTTGCAATATCTACACCTGTGACTAAAGTAACATTTCAAGACCACCGTAAGAATTTAAAAGGCACTTGTGATGCTTATGATTATCACATATACTTAAAAATACTCAGCGTGCACACAAACACTACACAAAAAGTATAATTATATATGATACAAAAAGAATGTATCTAAACTCTATTAAGGCTTGAACAGGTCTGATTTTGCTGCTTATTTTGTTCCCATTGTCTTCTATGTTTATGGGTTACTGATACTGGACAAATGAGATGCCACTTGGGCAGCCTTGGCTCCATCTTCTCTTTTCACATCAGCTCCATGAGACTGTGGATTTACAAGACAGAAAAAAGAAAAAGATGCTGGGCATAGCAGCTCTTGGCAGCAACAGATATAAAAGAAGAGAACAAACAGGAGGGGATGTAACATGACTAGGAAGGAGAAAACAGTAAGCTGCCCAAGTCTTAAAAGGGGGAAGAGCTTCTTCTTGAACACTAGTTTAAAACTGAAAAGAATGTGTTTGGGGTTGTTTTGGTTTGGTTTTTTTAAAGAAGAAAAAAAAAATCATTCTGTTAAGCTCTTCTACATTTTTCCTTGCCCTTACCCACAGAAATACTTTTATGGTTAACAGCAAGTTATGTGTTTTCATATTATTATCCTTACAGCTGTTGAAGATCCCAATCAAGAGCTTACTTCCACTATGTCAGCACTGTAAAAATACAGAGAAAACCATGCTTTCCCCTAAGCATCCTACAACACAAATGAACGAGAAAGGTGAGGGAAGTATACAGACTGCTCAATATCACTATTGTAATCCCGTGGCAAAACTGGAGTTAGACTTCATGCTTCTGAGTCGCAGTCCAGTACCTGACCCATAAATGCATCTTTCCTTTTCTATAGTGTGGTGTGTGCTAAACTTTTCTTGGCCTTGGAATCCTGCAAAAGAGAAATTCATCCTCACAAGGAAAGAGTCAGACCTATTTTTATGCTACCATATACATCTTTGAGCCATATGTCAATACAAGAAAGGTGACATGCCTGTAATGCAAGCACGCTTTCTGTAGCTGTTCAAACTACTAGATTCTTTCTTATGCTTTTCATCTTACCGTGTTCCGATTTGATCTGATTGAACCTACAATTCTTGCCATATGTTTTGTAGCTGACCTAGAAAGATCCAAGATAGATGCAGAATATTCTATTAATTTCATGATACTCTTCTATACACTCATTTGGTTTACTACTCATGTGGCTACTGGGCCTGTTTTTGCTTTTATTTGGTTTCATTCGAGGCATGCATTCCAGTTTCCACAGTTCGTTTTGTAAACAATGTCTTAAGGGTTACTTATTGTTTGCAAGTAGAATTAAGCCAAAAAATTTCAAATTTCTATGTTAATATTTTCCCTATTTTGCCAAACCTGAGCTATAAAAAATAGTTCTCTTCACAATTCAGAAAAAAAAAGAAAAAAACAAAAAAAACTTAAAAGAAAGGTGACGTGTATTTTATTTTAACAAAGCATAAGAAACTGTGATTCATTGTTACATGTGTTACCTGGTGATCAGGTACTGATACTCAGGGCAAAATCCTAAAAATAAATGAAGTTCACAAAGTTTTCGTTCTTGAATATCCCAATTCTAGAGGTCTTATTTTGCATCACCTGAAAGTACATTATCAGCCATCAGGATACCTTTTTCATATCAGATTTCACAGTGTCTTTTTGAAGAAAATGTATTTGTTCTTCAGTGCAAACAGCCATTTTAGTTTAAAACAAGTACAGTTAAAAGAAATACATTACCAATTGATGGAAATCAGCATCAGCTGGTGTCACATACGGAAGTCTATTCTCTCCAAGTTCTTCAAGAAGCTTTTTTTTCTGTTTTAGAGGGGTAAAATTGAAACAGAAAATCAAACTAAAACCCAAGATAAAAACAGCCAAGTATAAAACTAGTTGTATTAAAAAGACACAAACATGTGCAATTATTTCTCTTACTACCTTCAATTCTGGAAAATTAAATAAGGAAAAATGGATGCAAAAAATCAGTGGAGCTTTGCCACTTACAAAGCAGTAATTCAGGTTAGGTAGTTTCAGAGCACGTAAGTATTTTTCCCCTAAATTCTTTTTTAGATAATCAGTCCTTGTTACACTGATGAAAATCCATCTTGGCCTAATGTTCTTCAGAACTATGCCTACTTTGTACCTTGATACTAATTTCTTAGTTCTTTTTCATTTTATTTTCTACTTCAATTTGTGGATCCAATGGGTACAAAGCTCATATTCCATTAAATGGCTCAATAATATACTTTATTAAAACAATGAGCCTCAATGTTGGGTGTACTCTGAAATGTTTCCTGAAACGGGTGTATGAAGGAAAAAGAAAACATCATCTACTGCACACCAGAGCCCCTACAACCTGACAATATTTAAAACGCGATACTCAAGACCTGCCATTCCAGCAGTCACAAATCTGGTTTGACGTTGGGAGTGTGCCAAGAACCAGCTCACTGAAGAGCAGGTTTTCTCTGTCCCCCTTGTTCTCTTCACTCCCTTTTTACTTCTGTTTTAGACTGAAAGTATCTCCACCAATGTTTAGTCAACACGACCACTGAGAAATTGCTAAGGTAAAAACCTGATTTTCCCCAAACTGCATTTTCCAGGTTTTTATTAATAAAAATAGATTTTTTTTGTATGCATTATACAATTAATTGTGCAGCTAAAGATTTAGAAAGTGCAAGAGAAGCTTGAAACATGCCATCAGATTTTTGGAATCAAACAATCCCAACCCATGACAAGTCCATCCACATTTATTTATCCACAGTCTAATTCAACACTAACTCAACATAAGTACAGATTAACAACAGTGTAAAAATTGTTACAGTGGAAGTATTGGCCTAGAAAGTTAATACACTGTTTCCTTTATTTCTTCTTTCTTTTAGCTTGCAAGGATGGTTTCTTTACAAACTTTGATCATTAACAAATATTTACTAATAAAAATGCAACTCAAAGATCATAAAACTACATCTGTCATAATGCTTGAATATTTCAGATAAGAGGAATCAAATTCTCATTTTTATTACAATACTTTCAACTACGTAAACACCATCACAAGAAATAATTATTGCAGCTTGCTCAATACTTTTATGTTGTAAGAGCAAGACCAGATGGAAATGGAATACAGTTTTTAAAAGAATTATAAGGGTGTACTACAAAGGAAAACACAGAATAAGTTAAAAAAGGGTATCACTAACACTTTTGTAAAACCAAGTTATATGGGAACAACTATGTATTTCATCACCTAGATGTCACTGCAAATTAATTATTCCATAGACAAGAGAATTAACTGTTAAAAAACCATTTTTTTTCCTTGTAAATTCCTCTTTTGATAATCTCTTTGGGTTGCATATACAGGTCAAAACAGATCTTCCCTATTCTGGCAATCCTATTTAAAAAATGAAGAAAGAAATATTACATGTAGTAACTAACTCTTGGCTTATAGCAAACACATAAACAAGGAAAGATGAACTATGAAGAGTGTTACTGCGTATTTTATTCTGTGACAATGAATTTCATTTATTCAGATTTAAGCATCAAAGATGATGACGGAGGCTTAAAATCATGAGGAAGTGTAGAAGATTTTAAGGTTCATAGCTAACAGATCAGTCAAACCAAAATAAAAGCAGGTAGCTCTCACTCATCTCCACACTCACACTCTGCTGATCACCAACTCTTAACTAGATGGAGAAGAGCAGCACTGAAATTTACAAACCAGCAATGTAATTTCTCTAGTCTCTAGTTTTCTTTGGGGACAGGTTGTTGGTATGGTGACACGAAGTCACTGGTGAAACTGAGCATAATGTAACTTCAGAGTAAGTTCGCAAAAAAGGACATGCTAATTTGCTGCATATTCTAAAAGAATAACACTTCTCTGTTACAAAAAGCTTGCGACAATTTTATTACATGAAATCACTGAAAACATTAGATTGGCTTTGTTACCTGTAAGATAAGCCATATTAAACTGCAGGAAAAAAAAAATGTTTCAACATGGACTCATATCTGGGGGAAAAAAAAAAGAGGTGGGAAGAAGAGAGATTCTGACAATTTCTTTGTCAAGTACCAGCCTCTTGGCAAAAAGCACACAACATTAAAATGCACTCTTGTGTATAGGTAGTACTAGTTCACATTTGATTGTCAGATCTGGCTAAGTGCCGCTCTTCAGCTTGATGTACAGACTAATACACACAGCTGGGTGGTATAACATGCTGCTCATCTCTTATGCAAGAAGCTGTCACACAGATGTCAAAAACATCAAGCTACTCACAAATACCTCAAAAAAGTAAAAAAAGAGAAAAACTGAAGATCTGGCTATACCAGCTGGCTGATGTGTAACTTGAAGCACTGTTACATAAGCATTGCTTATAGGCACTTCCAACACATAAACCCCTAAATAAAAAAAAAATTTAAAAAAGTTTCCTTTACTTGAAGGTATCAGGCATCTTAAAAAGCATTTTTCTAAATCTGATTTTTACATTCTAAAAATTATTAACAGTGTAACAGTTCATTCAGGTACCAGTTCTTAAATTCTTACACTTTAAAAACCAATGTGATTTTTATATATACATTAGTGATGCCAATACATGAAAGAATCTTACTGCACCATCCCTACAATGTCATCGTGCACTGTGCACTGCTCAAGAAACCTTGTTAAGTGTTGTACTTGGGCCTTCAGAAAGGAGACAATCTCTGCAAATACCTTATTTTGCAGGCTGCTGCAAGTGTTAATAGATCTATTATATCTGACTCTGATAACTGGAATGAATACCAGAAGCACTAATGCCCACTTTTAGAGCGTGCGATGAACTTCCTGCAGACATTAACAATCTCTGCTCATTTATTAGTAATAAACAGGTTTACTAACGAGATGGTTGGTTGTAAAATTCAGCAAGGGGAATAGTAATAATTGGAATCTCTCAATCACTATACATATCCTTTTTATTTATTTTTTCTAAGTGTCTTCATGGCAATAAAGTAATGTATTGTATGTTACACAGCAGGAGAAGTAATAGAAACACAGCTAATATACATCAAAGTCACAGGCCAAAATGCAGTTACGTTAAACACACATGGTTTGTTATTTTCAAATTAAGTGGTACAAGAGAAAGATGGGACTTGATGACATTTTCTGGCCAAGAAGCATGACAGTGTAAAAATTTTTGCAGCTGACATACTTCCCTGCAGGGTGTCAATACCATTCTCAAAAGGTTTCATTTCTCTCTTAATTGTAAGACAAAAGTTCAATACCTAGGCTGTAAAGGCCTTAGTGTTTCAAACATAGAATTCCCGCTTAGTTTCATCATCAAACAAGTCAGAAGACAATAGTAATTTTCCAATTTACAGATCATTGTCTTGGCTGAAACAACGTATTATAAAAACTAATTTTATTGAAATCACATTGAAATATTATTGAAATTAGTTCTGAGAACAAATTTATGGCTGCAATGTCGCAACAATTTCTAACGCATAAAAACACTGAAAACATTAAGAAGCAAAAGTTTGGGGTTTTCCCCCCTGTACTTAGCATAAAACGCACCGAAGAATTTATTGAAGAAATAGCATTTGTTCACACAAGGAGACTTCAGTCAATGCCAGTAGTATTCACCTCTAAAAAGAGAACCTGGTTTGCTGCCCTGCATTCCTCCTGAATTCAGGGAAACTGTCAGCTTCACTACACCAAGTAATCTCTCTGGACCTAGAGCAGCATCCCATACGGGTGTAAAAAGTCAGTCACACAAGTCCAAGACATAGACAGATACAACAGTGCCTATGAAACATTTAAGGATGTTAGTTTTTAGGTGTACAAGAACTCACTCTGATGAGCAGTTAAAATACATACTTTATTCAAACTAGTAGACTGCCAAAAAACATGACTGTTACTCACTATTCTGGAAAAGCCCATCTCATTATTCCCTAAAAAAGATTTTTTTCAAAAAAGATGATATTTTGAAACTTCTAACAGGCACATTCCCAACCTCTGAGGGGATGCAATCAACTTTTTTTCAGACACCGATTACTTACTTTCACCTTACAATCAGCATTATGCAGAAGGAAGCAAAAGATGAATCATGCTATGGAAAAGATACATGAAAGAAGACAATTCAAACAAAAACTTATTATCTCACTGTTGCATTTAACTTCCTATTTTAACAATTCTTAGATATTTATTATTTACAAATATTTCATATACACATCACACCAGAGAACAACCATTTTTAATACTCTGCAGATAGCTGAGAACTAGCTGGACTCTTCGGTCTACCTTTCAGGCAAGCTGGTGCAAGCTGATGCTTGCCTGATGCAGAGAAAACAGCACCACCAGAAAAATAATTCTACGTACTCATGTACACTCTTCCCTGCAAAATAATTGAATTTTCTGATTCCCTACCTGACTCATGGTACAGTGACCTAAAGTCCCACCTAATGTTGCCTTAATTTCATCAGGTAATGATGATTTCCCCCCCCCCCCCCCTAATAAACCAAAGATTGAAAATGCTCCTCATTTTTATTCCCTCTACCCCCAGCAATCTTACAGGAAGAGAGGTAAGAGAAAGCTGAACATTTTATTTAGGCTGAATTTTACCTATCTCAAGTCTAGATCTGACAAATAATCTTATTGGGGCTAAAGGAGGGAACGATATACTGCTAGAGGTGAGAGTGCAAAAGGAAGGCCTAGTAGCTTTGAAACATCGCCTCCACTCACAGCCTACAAAAGCCCTTCTGCCTTAAATCCTTTCATTAGAAGTTCTTAGAACATTGGCCCATTTTTTCATCCTAAAAAGTTTTGCTAACTGCCTGCTGCGGTTTTTACACTTTTGAGAATACTGACTCGGGACCAGAACTAGTAAAACACTTAAGTTTTTTTTGTTTTCAGTGCAATCCAATGTGCTTGCAGAAATTTCTGGGGCAGCTCCTAAAAAAAATGACCTCTATTCAAAGCATAAGAAAGTATCATCTCCATCTTCAATAGTTTTTCCCAATAGTCTTTTGTTTTCCAAAAGGTTATCAGGTTTAGCAAGGCACTCTGAGAATGCATATTGTCATGAAAGAAAGATCTGAATCACAAGTTCAGATCCTTGGTTCAGAAACCTTTGGTTTTCAAAAAATCCCTCCTTTCTATTAGCTTTTTCCCCACATAAGAATGTACATTAGGGCCTGTGTTTCTCTTTCATCTTTTTTTTTTTTTAATCAACTATAATAAAATGTGGATTTCTTTCAAGTCATGCATGAAGAAAAGGGATAGTGCTCTGAAGTGAGAGCTCAATGGCTTTATAAAAGGAGGAAGATTAAATACTTTATATAGTAAATACTAAGACCCCATCTAGAAAAAAGCCACCACTTTACAGGGACTTCCACAACCTTACCTCCTAACATTCTTTCACAGGTTTTTAAAAAATAAAGAATTAAAAAGAAAAAAAAAAAACCACACCAAATTTGGGATAGTTTCTTAAGGCAGGAATGTGATTTTGAAGTTGACATTTGTTTAAACTACACGGCTTTCCAAGTGTTAGCTATTAAAACTTCGTAGCAACCAAGATCATTCAAGTGGCTTACTAAAACCAGTTATGTCAGAAATGAACCTAGAGTAATAAAAAATACATTCTAAATGCACTATTACAGCTTTTATTTCTCCATTATCACATATATTAGATTTCAGAATTTTTTTTCTTCAAATTATTTCTGTAAACTCCACTCGTTAAAAGGTCTTAAGGGACTGGCCAATTTTACAGCACCATTTACTCACATGAAGAAGTTATAGTTCCAGGTTACCCTTCATTACACTCAAGTCTTACCAAAAGCCCTGTCTGTGCTACATTCTTTCTATAATCCAGCCTATCAAAAATACTGGCAGACATATGACCATACTGTACCACGCTTTGCATACTACGGCTCCCCCCCTCATAATACTATATGCCAAAAACATTTCCATATTAAGGACAAAAACTTGCATCATTATTATTATTATTATTCTATAGAAACTCATATTAAAATTATCTATGACTCTCCAGCAATATTTAATAGCCCATAAATCCATTTCCTAACTATACTACAATAAAGTATGCTGGTTATTTAATATAACCATTGTGCATCTTGCTCTCCCACTGAACAAACCAGTCCAGTTACAGAAGTAGTAGGATGCAGTTCAAGTGAGCTGGTCATGAAAAAAATTACATAACAAACAATCTACTGTAATGCAAAGACCTCAGGTCTAACACCAGTATTTGTAACTGAGCAGCTGTCTAAAAGACTGTTTGATATTCTGTCCTGCAAAGGTACTGTTTGGCTTTGCTTACTAATTTCAACCTCTCTTACCCTTTCTCATAAATCAACAGGCCCGGACTTTGGTTCACACACACACGCAGACCAGTCATGCATATGCACAACATACTTGACAGATGTAACTGAACTAAGAGTTAATTTATGCATTGAAGCAGCTTAGCAATGTGTGAAAAATGTCTTTGTGACCAGTATCCCCTCTCTCCCCACCTTGAAGTGTTAAGGGCCCATTAATTGTTGTTTTAACCTACAGGAACATTGTTCCTTTGGCCAGTGGCTGTTAATGGAACAGAACCGGCAATTTTCTTACCCATCTGAGTGTAGATTTGTCACACATGGATTAGCACTTTAAGTAATCACAATATAAATTTGAAATGATAAATTGTTCAAACACAGCCACTTTTTGCTGACAAAATGCACCTAAGCCTCCTCAGTATACCTGTCAATGAACTTCTACCATCACTGCAAGCATCTTGACATCATGATCCATTTCTTGTTCCCTCTATCATTTGTGCATCCTCTTCCAGCAGATACCAGTTGGTAAATGGATCAGCTGTATTAGGCGAGAAGTACGAACATTCACACTTTGTTTGAAATAATGACTAAATTTCAAACAGATCTCCAGTTCTTCAGTTTTCTTCTTATACATATGGACACAGGCGCATACATGCACCTAAGAAAATGTTTGAAACAGTGGATACTTTTAGATCAACATGTTTGTGAACCACAAGGAATAGATAAGGACACTGGGCCATTTCTGCATGCCATTCTTTGCGTAGTTTCACTGAAAAATAGCCAATAGTTGCTGAGAAACTAGATTTCTTAATCAAGCAGATCTTAACCAGCTCACCTCCAAAGAATCAGCAGACAGAAACCTTAGTGACTGTCACCAGTAATTGATTCTGCATGATGTAGCAAATATACCCCTATACAGCCAGTCCCAAGAAACCAAGTGGATTTGACCAGTTGTGAAATACTAAGCACCAATCCTTTAACAGAGAAAACATTCAATAAAGATTAAAAACAGGTAAAATAAAACTATAGATTATAACAAGGGTTAATGTTGAAACAAGGATACATGTGACATTGCTGTCTGTAGACCTCTCATGTTCTAATGACACTAAGAACTTACTGGTATTGCCTAATTTCTACTGAAGTCTATTACCAGAACGTAGGGCACTGGAACTGTGTAGCCTCAGGAGCTGCATGCTATGGTTATAACGGGAAATATACTGCCATGGTGCTGTTTCTCCTTGAATGGCCCAAGGAAACAGAAAGAACCATTAAGAATCACCACAACATTTTGGGAAGCATTGCACATCTGCAATGTGGAATTGTACAACCTTCACTGGGGTATAATATCTAATTAGTGTAGCAAAGTAGGAGCAAACACACTAACAACCAGAGAATGAATCGAGGACCTCCAGAATGAAAACCAAGGGCTGACACAGCTTGAGACGCAGATTCGGAACCTTTGCGACAGACTATAACTTCTGTAGGTGTAGACAGACAAATTTCAAACACACACACGAGCAGATCACACTAATACAGTTTTCCAGAACCACCAGCAAGATCAAAGATGCAATTAATTTTCTTGCACCTTTTCATCATTTCCAGAAAATACTGAGCCTTGCAGGATTTCTGGTCTATATATATATTTTGATAGCTAATGGTAGAAGTATCCAATGTGTGATAAAGACACTTAAAAATGGGGGGGGGCGGCGCCGGGAATTTTTAGTGTTAAAACATCACCCAGAAGAAACAGCAGTCAAAAGTAAAGTGAAAATAAAATGGATACTTGGAAAAAAAAAAAAACAAACCACCAGATTTTTCCTTAAATACTTAAGTTTAGCATCAAGTGTGGTTTCCAAAGTCCCCTTGATAACACTGCTGAAGACAGTGTTAATGTAGAAAGAGCGGGTGCTAAGTGTAAATGCTTGTGCCATGCAATTGGCTACAAGGAAGATCAATAAGGAGCTAGAGCATTAAATTTCACATACCGTAACTGTCATGCCCATTACATAGTATTTGAACACCTTCGTAGGCCATTACAAAATTGTTGACTCTTGATATTTTTTACAGAACTAAATTATTTTCCAGGGTTTTTATTAGCACAAGCACTATGAAAGTATAAAAGCACTTACAAACTTGGTGAAATTTGAAGACCTTTACAGCCTTCCAAGACATCATATTTGATTATTTAACTGTATTCTTCACTCTGGAATGAAGAGACAGGAAGATGGTTGAAAGCCTTAAAGATAAAAGGAAATGTATTCCAGGAACACTTTTCTTTTGTGTTAGTCACATTTCTCCAGATACAGAGCCCATGTATTTTAAAGGAGCTATTTACAAGATAATTCTTGAGAGTATACGCCACAATTAACAAAATCACTGCAGACAGAATACACAGAAGGAAGGGGTATACTAGGTCCCCTGAGGTTCAGCTGCAGAAGCAGCACCCTGCTTCCTGCCTCTGCTCTTCGATCTTTGTGATTTGTCCTTTTCAAGGACATGATAAATACAGATTTTCCTTCAAACATTTCTCATACTAGAGGAGCCTTTGAGCAGAAGCTTCGTGCAATTCCCCCTCCTCTCCCCAAAACAATTTAAAGGCAACCATCACTGATTTATCATCATGGTTACAACAAATTTGGTGTCATACAAATTGTCAACGTATTTCCAAAACAGCACAACCATTGAGATGTTATTTTTGAAGCAACACAGGAGCACAATGTTAATACAGTTGCATCATTTTTTACAAATTATTTTCAAGGACATAAAAATTACATATCACATTATGTACATAAATTTAACATATGTATCAAAATTTGTACAAGAATATTCAGTGGCAAAAAGTGCAATTTGTAACATTTCATACATTTATAAGAGTAACCTGTGTAATAAATGCAGACATTGTTTTGTATTTATAACAACTTTTTGTTATAATAATAATAAATAATAATATAATTTATTATAATTTCCTAATTTTGCAGAAACTACACCATTGGTCAAATGAGGAAAACAACACTTTACTTTTTCACTTAGAAAACTATAAACTGCAGTCGTTGCCTCAACTTCATAAGATGACAGCTATTAATGAAACACTGTTGAATTGTGGCATATAAGTTCAAGAAGGATATTGCTATATGGGGATTGCTGAAAGAAGAGGGGGGTTTTTTTGTAACAAAAATTATTTAAAGAAAAAAAAACCTCATAGTGAACAATTCAAACTTAGTTAATTTTGTTTAGTTTGAAGGCTTTGTTTTGTTCACAGCCTCTGGAATAAGCCACATGGGGAACAGAAAGCTAACACTTAACATATAAGTTGGCAGACAACAATTAGCAAAATTCAGGGTCTGAAAGAAGGTTAGGCAAGTTCAGACCAGAAACAGGGAGCACAATTTGAAAGAAAGGATAATTAACCATTGGAGCAGATCACCACTGAGAGAGATGAATTCTCCCTCGTGGGAATTCTTTTTTATATCAAGTTTGGATGTTTTTCTAAATGATGCATTTTAGTTCAGTGGTTCCCAAACTGTTTAGACCAGCAGACTGCAATGAATCATCCATATTTCCTTAAGAAGTTCTGCACATACAGCTTAACCAAATAAACCGGAGGCAGTAGAGCCACACTGACTGAAAGTTTGATGCATCTTATTCCTCAGTTTGGTTTTGGTTCATCACTTTACCAGTCACCAGTGGTCAGTGAATCAGGAGACCCTGATCTACTTCTGTAAGAATATATTTTACTGAAGTCCTAAAGCTGTTGTTAGAAATTCTCTTCTGCCTCACAATTCATACAAACTTAGACAAGAGTTTGTCAGGATCTGTATTTCATAGTACTTGGAACATTTACAGTACTAGCATAAGGTTAAAGAACTACAGCTAAAAGAAGGACTATTCAATTTTCTTTCACATTTTTATTCTTAAAATGACTTTGCATAATTTAAAGAATAAGCTTAGGGTATACTAAGAGGTAAAATACAAGAAAGCACTGATCTGCTATGAAAGAATTAGATCTGTTAAGCCATTTGCTTTGTGCCAAACCAAGGCAAATTTCATAATGCAAATCAACATTTTGCTTAAGAATACATTTGTTGAGCAAACTTAAGAACTGTTACTTTTTCAAATAATGCTGTTTTAATAAAGCCATACTAGCTCTTGCAAAGGCTAATACTTAATTTTCAGTTTTCATTTTTATTACTTGCATATACAGACCTTATTTCTTGTTAACTTTTTCCCTCACTTGCAATGATCAGGTGTAATTTTGCAGAGCAGCACTACTCAACTAAAATGGACATGTGCAAAAAATATTTCTTAAGTCTTCTGTGTACACTTGTTCAGGAAAACTTTTGTCTGTCTTTCTCCCCATACCTTTACATTCCTAACTGGTCTGAGTCTAGAAAGTCCTGCTGTTATCACTGTCTGTACTTTGTGAATGTGAACTAGTACAGCAGTGACAAGTCTCTTTAAAAATCATCTCTTCCCTTCTCCACGCTATTCTCAAATACAGGCTGGATTTCTGAAGGTGAAAAAGAGAGAGGCTGGCAGAGAAAGGACCATTCCAGATTTCACCACAGCTGTCCTTTGTCCTATTTTCTCCCTTCTGCTGAAAAGTGTAAGTCTGCTCCTAGACTTACACTACTGCATATTCCTACTGCCAAATTTAATAACCAAACAATTCCTACAGAGAGTAGTAACTCATTCTGGAATGGTTTGGATTCATTCTCTAAACAAAGGAAGAAGAGAGGCAGCCATACTGATCCGTAACAGATACTAAAGCTGTAGCAGGCTGATAGGAAAATACAGACATGTTTAATCAACTGTGTGGTAACATTCAAAATTGAATCCATGAAATGACCCAATAAAGAGAAAGCACCAAATAGTCTCTAACTGTATTTTTAAGTAAATACCTGTACGTGTTATATAAGAACATCATCAAAAAGCCCACAGGTAAATTAGTACAAGGGAAGGAACAGGGATGGTGAGGAGAGGTAAAAACCCTTTCTAAAAAGAGATACGTACACACAAGAAAATCCTAATGTGGAAGTACAACTTGACAAAGAGAAGGATTGTTCTGAACTATCATAAAATCATTTTTAAAGTCACGCAGGCAAGTCTTTGTCCAAATGAAAATATTGCAGACACCTTAAAATTCTAAACTCTCTTGCTTCCTTAGAGCATATGTCAAAGACAAGAATAAGTAAGTTTCATTTCCCTCAGAACATCTAGAAGAACTTGAGTCAACCATTTTATAATTTGATACAGTTGTTTTATATGTTGGGGTACTCCCAACCTGAAATTCAAAAATCTAGGCCACCCTTTTTGACACATAGTATGCATGTCTGTGTTAAAACCATCTGAGTGACAGCAGCTCAGATGCATTAATACGGGAGGCTGAGGGCAAGGAACTGACATTAAGAGAAAGCTGTCAGAGCCACCTTTGTTCTTATTTGCTGGCTTAACATGCTGTATTACTTCCCCTTCTACAATGGAATTGCTTCAGTGGTAACTAGAATTCAAGAAGGGCTAGGTGAAAAAAGAATGAACAATGTAGGATTAAAAAAAAAAAATTATTGGAAGGGAGGATTTTAAAATTAAATAATGTCAGATGACTGCAAGAGCTTATGACCAACATTTAACACTACGTACGCTGCAATTCCCATCTAAACTAGAAGTGACAAAGCTTTGGCGGTCTCCATGCAGAGCTGAGCTTCCATATGACAAGTGCCTCAAATCACTGTTATTCGAATTAATTATATAGGAATTTCATTAGATTTTTACTTAGGAGTTTAACTAAAAAAGACTACCTTTACCTAATAATTTTGGGAACCCTTAACTCTATCTGTCCTTGCCACTACATTTGGAAAGAAACATTCCAGGGATGCCTATCACAGCATTTATTCAAGGACCTTTTCTTTTTATTTCCGTCACAACAATTTTCAACATACTCACTCATTTCCAGCTAATAAAGTGCAAAAAAAGCAAGAGATAACATCTCTTAGGGATGTTATCCTAAGTTATCTTAGGGAAGCCTAAGATAACTTAGGCTTCCCACCTCTATTTTCATACTAAGCAGCGTAACTGTTTGAAAGTCATGACAGCAGAAAGATCACCTTTAACATGCGTATGAGAATTGTTCCTCTAGAACAAAGTACAGCGATCTGTACCAAACTTCATAAAGCTTCAGGCTTCTAAAGCATGCCATTGTTAAAAGACAGTGTACTCTAATTTCTATAGCTCCTCGTTCAATTTCTTTTGTTCTTTAAGTTGACAAGTTAACTGTTGTGTGCTTACAAGTTTTCAATAGCCTATTACAAAAAGGCTCAAATTTGTTTGCATTACACACCACGGGGATTAAAAAGGAGTTAATATATATCTATTCAAAACTATTGTGCAGAAAATAGCTGTGTTGTACAGGGCTTAGGCTGTGACCCGCTTAACTTCATTCATAGAATGCACAATCCATCACGTACAAAAACACAGAGGAAAATGTGAGGTGTTAGTAAGTACCGCTGTTAGTGAGAAATTCTGCTAATTATTACACCAAATAAGCATAGTCAACAGGCCAGAGCTGTGAGAGGGCATGTTTCAGGGCATTAAATGGCTGCCTTGGATGGAGATGAATATATTACACTATGCCCTTTAACAATAAAACAATTTCCCTGACACTTACAAATCCAGGCAGCTCTAGCAGCGCAGATGAAGAGCTCGACTGTACTTGGCATACAACGATGTTTCAGTGCCACCTAGTGACGTGCACTTTAACTTTATTGTCTCTTAAGATTTATAGTACATGAAAAGTTCAAAAGCTAATTCGGCTCAAGTGTGGAGTCCGCACAGTACCAAAGAGAAGCCTCACTCTTTGCCAAGAAAAGACAGACAAAGAGAGGTCATGATGAGACAAACTCCTTCCCTTTCTTTATAACTAAAAAATACGCTTCCTTAAATAGCTGATAAAGCGTTACATACATTTTTATTACAGCCTGCTCTTACAGTCAAACAAAAGAGAAAAGCCTTGCAGGAAAGGACAAAACCTGGTATATTTTAAAGCCTATACTGTGCACAAGAAGGTATAGATAGCTTGGATATTTTATGAAATTGATTTTAGGAAAATATTCCATCAACTTAATAATTTTCAAAATTATTTCCCTGATCTCCCCCCCCCCGTTTGAATGGACTTTATTTATTTTTATCATCATCTGGAGTGCTTTCACAGCTTAAGAAAGTGTTTTAGAGACTGTAAACTCTGCACATTCATTCCCTGTTTGCATTTTGACACTTTGTATACTTCTGCCACCATATTTATTATCACTGCAACAGAGATTACAGCCCTTTCACATCTCCATTATCCTGTTACGCTTCTGCTGATTAGTATCACAGATTAGTACTGCAGCTGAATGTTTCGGTTGATGCAAACTAAACTTTGCAGTGCAACCTAGCCCAAGAAAAGCTGTGAAGAGGCTGAAATATATTTTATGCTGAATATAAATTAATGTGTGTTGAATACCAGCACAATTGTCTACCAATGCAAAAAAAATTACAAGTTTACATTCTTAGATCAAGTTAAAAGCATAGATTGCAAAAAAGACGCTAATATAATTCCTGACATTAGTCTCTGCATTTTTATTTCACGAGATTTTTACAGGAAAAGGCAAGTAAAAGTCTTTGTGTTCACTAGCCATTTAGCACATGGACACCATTTATTTATGGACACTTCACATATAGATGAATAAATTAAAAATTCTGCATCTGAACCCCACATCTATCATCATGAAACGGACAGCAACATATTAATACTTTATAGTACTAATTTCAGTAGAAAACCACCCTCGAGAAAGCTGCTTCCTATTACTGGCATTAAATTCCCACTTCAAGCGCCTCCTGACTCTAAATTTTGTGTTCTTAGCTTCATTAAGCTAAATGACACTAATATATTTTAGGGTACATTTTTGAACTGCACACTACAGAACAAGGAAACAAAATCTGAAAAACATCTAAAATCCCCACAAGGCAGACTTACTACTACAGGAGGACACTAAATGCCTGTTCTGATTGAAATATAACCTCTATCACAAAATGTAAAGAAAGATGCTTAGAGTTTGCCTTAAAAATAATTTCTCCAAATCTGAAGCAGCAAGGAAAAGTATGAGGGGGAAGAATGAAGAGGAGGAATAATGGCTTTTAAAACACTGCTCATGAAAACATTACACAGGCTGCAACAGAACTACACTTGCAAAAAGAGTTTGTCTAATGTAATTCCCCTACCCCAAACTCAGTGAAATCAAAATATAAGTTTTTAGCAAGGCTTTGCATGTGCTCAGATCCTGACTAGTACAGGGTCTGGACGTTGAATATTGTATGATGAACAAAGAATCTTCTTCATTTATATATCTGCATCAAAAAAACACTGAAATGATGCACAATGAAAGAAGATTTTCAAGTTAAAATGGTTAGATTAAGACAATACAACCTTGTGGATTAAACCTTCTATTGTATTAGACAAATAGACATAAAGTGCCTAGATACTGAAGGACTTAAAAAGCCCTTAGAAATCCACCTGGGAAAAGCTTCACTCAGTAAGTGGGCAGCACACTAACCAAGTCTGGAAACCTCTACTGCAAATATACTTCAGATGTTTTAATCTATATCCTGTGTTAGGACCTAAACTGCTGCCACAAGAATCAATATTGTCCCTACTTTAAATGGCAAATAAAAAAAGATGATAATCTTGTTCCTTACATGTCATATAGAATTCTACTCATGGCTTCTCAAATTACTCCTCCAGCTTCAAAGAAAGTACTTGTACTTCCTGGAGTAGTTTCACTGCTAGCACATCTTGGAAAGCTTAATTAGGAGACTGGAGGAAAGATGCTCTGATACAAAGCAATGACAGTATAACAGTTAAGGAACCGTACAGTCCGCAAGAGAAAGACGACAGTATTAACAGCAAAAACCAACTGTAACTCCCTGTTTACCATAGCAATAAAAAAAAAAAGTCCAAAGTTTGATGATCACTGAATTATATTATTATTGTCCAAGCTTTTAAGAATCTGTCATATTTTATTGCTTTTACAAGAGTACTTCATTTTATCTACCAGCATTTGTGTTAGAAAGAAAGAGGATTTAAACTAGAATAACACCTGATCAGCATGTTAGAAGTTTTCATCCAAAAAGACCCCAAACTACTAGTTGCCTTGAGAAATACGTGTAGATCTTCTATTCCAAAATAAGTATCTTTTCTTAAGGATCCTGAGATGCACAGCCCTCTGAAAGCCAGGGGTATGCTGCTTTACTAGATTCCAGATGCTTAAAGTTAAGTGCCGCATAATTTCCAATTCTTGACATCCAAGAAGCAAACAAGGAATACAGGGCAAGTTTTAGACAGTGGAATGAGCCCACTTGGGCTTCTCTTCAGTTCAGTCCCCACTCAAAACATCTCTGCTCACATCCACTAGCATCAAGCTATCACCATTGTAGCTCTGTAGACCACATCAATTTTACAGCCACAAAGGAATGCTTCTCAGAACAGCTATCACCTGCAAAACTTTTTGCCTCAAAGTAAAAAAACTCATCCAAGAAAAGAACATGTCCCATTAAATTTCTGTCACATCCCTTTTGTAAAGCATATCATTCGCATATTTGCAGGAATATGACATTTTTTCCCCCTTGCAGTATACCAACGCTTTCCTCCACAGGATTAAGATCCTTTCCTTAACAACTGGAAAAATGTATTTGCCCTTATACCTCAGGAAAGGCTTGACTGACCAATGCTCGATTGGTCATATGTCTTACATATTCCACGTTCATAATAATTCATATTCTCAAGGATGCTGGTTATTTATGAACATTGAATGGCTACCCATGCTGAAGCCATCTCTAAGAAATGAATTGCTAAGCATCTTTCCAATAAAAGCAGTAAGCAGGAGAAGAATTGTAAGCAAAAAAAGGAAAACAAAGTTCCCAGTATCCACTTCCAAGGAATTATCTTTGCCACAAAATATTAAAACAAAACAAAAAACAACCTCAGTGATGACTTAAGGCAACAAATTCTAAAATTGTGGTCTATGTTCTCTTTTGCTATTACAAGAAAATGAACATATGAAAAAGTGGCTTGATAGTACTCCATTTTACTTCATTTTCAATATTAATTTGTTTTAATTACATGACATGACAGATCATTAAATGCAAACAGGTTCATCATAGTAATACAAACTTCATAGAGTATTTAAAGAAGTTTCAATTTACAGTCACCCTTGTTTTATTTTTTTCCTATAATTGAAAGCTATTTGGAATGCATTAAAAAGCATAAGAACCTCCAACAAAATTAATCTACTTTTCAGTATAAAAATTATGTTATCCCATGCTTCTGATACAGTAATTTCCTTTTAAAATTATGTGGAAAATCAAGCGTGATCTCTTTTAAAAAGTGCAGTGCAAGCAATACCAACTCTTCCACAATCATAATTTGCAGGTTCCCCAAAAAAACACCAAAACAAGGGCACATAAACAATATCATGCACTTCAAGGACTCTGGACATCAATAAACTGGATTTACTCCCATGAAACTGCTCAGCAGCAGAGAAGGCAGGAGGGAGAAGGATATTGCTTCTTGCTGTCATGAATTCTTTTGAGTATAGCCACAGTACAACTTTCTTTTGGACACAATTCTCAAGACAGCTCCTATGTTAGAAAATCCAATGTAAAATTAAGGTAAAGTAAAGCAGAGTGATTCTGAGCTTCTGGTAACATACAGGTCAAAATGTACTTTCGGTTAATATTAAACATTTGATTATTATCCAATTATTAATTCTTATTCTTGAACTTAGTAATCATTTTTACATTCTAGTAGGTGTGGAGTGATATTAACACCAGGAAATTATACCAATGAAGTCTTGAAAATTGTCTTGTATGACAGTAAAGATTCACAGATTTTAAAATGTCATATAAGATAGGTAGACTGAAATACAGTAGGTGTGAGTCCCAAACAACTACTTTTATAATATGTCTTACAGAGAAATGCTGCTAGTTATTAACAAAGTTGTCCTATAGAAAGGTATACTATATTACAGTGGGTTTTATCCACCTTACTGCAGAGACAGTCTCTTTTCTGCTGTCAAGATGCTTTTGCTATATGTAAATATTTAATGTTATTACCATCATTCACTCAGTGCTCATATTGTCTGATCAAGCATCTACTACTGTCTGCTAGATACACTTGAGGATAACATTTATTCATGTCTACTGCTCAGTCATATGCAAGGCCTTACTTCTCAAAGGTTCTTCAAAGTTCAATAATTCATTAAACACTGTGCACAAAGGTCTGTATCATTTGCAAAAACGCCCAGCTGTAGAGTATGCAAAACTAGGATTTTACTTGTGCAAGTGTGTGCACTGAATGCATGGAATAGGCTATAGCAGTTTATACAATACCAAGACTGTACTTTTACTCAGGGTTCTGTAAGCAATTTAAATTACAGAAATAAATTTTATGTTACCAGCACTCCCAGGTAAGAAATACAGATTTTAATAGGAGTATACTAAGTGCATTTTAGTTAACATAATTCTCTGAAAACAGATCAAAATAAACATCAGCAGTCAGTTTTACCCCTAGTTGTAGTTGCATGCATCACATTTTTGTGTTTACCTAAATTCAGTACTGTATGTAATAGATATATCACATGTGTAGTACAAGATTTTATCATCAGCATTATCACTTGATACACCTTCCAATAAAATACCTTAGAAATCAGATTTCCAAAACAACTGAAGTCCTGTTAAGACAGACAAGACAAATTGCCAGAGTCCTCAAAAGGCTTGCCTAGGATTAAACAGGTCTCTTCAAATCAACCTCTCAGTTTGTATGTAACAGAGAAATCTGGATACGAAATATATAAAATGAAGCATAATATATCATAATCTATAGCCTTAATTTCACCTGCATACAAAAAGTCAAACGAGGACAATACAGAAGTGACTGGATTTTCAAGGTGCTTAAGGCTGGTCTGTTTGTTCAATCTTTTAAGACTTAAGCAGAAGCACCTAAGCAGGGAGAGCTTGTAAAAGTCTCATTCAAAAGAACAAAAGAGAAGCCTTTAACAAGAAGATATTTGAAATATATTACTGTCATAATTTTTAAGGACAGTGTTGTTGTTGAAATAAAAGAAAGATAATTAGCTCTGTGAGAAGCAGGACAGTCTCTCTAATGGTCTGAAACAAGTTTTTGTTTCAAATCTCTGTTTTAGTTTAGACAAAAGGGAATCGTTAGCTTTTTTTTTTTTAGGAAACAGTAAGCATCACAAACAGACCATCATAGAAAGTGCAAGACAGCACAATTATTCCTTCTATCCCGGTGGACCATCACCCTTTATGAACATATGACAAGATCCAGCTATTCATCAGTGAGACTAGAAGGAAATGAAAACATTTAATTCAGAAGATCTGCCTTTCAGTTAACATCCTTAATGTAAATTAGGGTTAAATGTGAATAAAATTAATATTTAATCACTTGAAAAACTTCCATTCCTTTCTTCTCTTTAAACAGTAAAACTTAATTATAAAATAATGTAAAACAAGTGTAAATTTAAAAGAATCATTTTGAAGATTTGCATTAATAGTTCAAGACCTATTGACACTGAAGAAAAGAAGGGGAATCCCAACATTATGTTGCTTTAAAGTAACATGTGATTCTATTCCTTGCCAACAGACAGCAGGAGCCCAAAGACACGGGGGAGTGCTGCGGTAGGGAAGAAGGGAGACAGCAGCGTGGAATGGCATTGCAGGAGGACAGCATAGCAAGGCTGCCCTAGGTTGAAAAGGCAGTCAAGTACAACCGCGGGGGGGGGAGTGTTGGAGAGAAGAAACCCAATGTTCAAACTGCTAGAACAGAGTCTCAATATATTGCTTCACATTTCATCACAAAATAAAATGTTCATGTCATACAGGGGCACAATCCAATATTTAATTATGATGCAGCATGATACACAGAAAATAGTGCAAAATCAGGAAAAAAAAAATCTGACATTTTATATGGCAAAAACCCAACATACAAAGCTCAGATTTTGGTAATTTTTATCTCCGTGAAAGGCAATTTGGCTGTAAACAACTGAAGGGGGTCACTCCACCATTCTTCTCTATGCAAACTTTGAACTAAACCCAGGTTAGAAGTTGTTTCCAAACAGTAATGAAATTCAAAATCTCTGAAGTGTTTCCCATTCCTTTCTGGAACATAACTGAAGCAATTTGTCACTTGCAAAAAACGTGCACAAATAAAAGACAAGAGTGAGCTTTCATGTGAAGCAGCAGTCACACAGGGTATGAATTTGAATGCTGAAAACCCAAACCCAAGAACTTCTTTCAAATCAGCTTTTGATTACTCTGGGTTGAAATCTTTACCTTCCTCTCTTACACCCTAAAACTTCCCCCTGCACCTGCTAAACTTCTTTTGACTAGAATTCTCTTGAAGAGAATTCAAGAGAATTGAATATATATCCTACTTCAAGAAAAATTTGGCTTCTACGAGGAGGCAGCACGTTCTGTGAAAAACAGTTATGTAAGTAACATAGTCAATTCTAACATCATTCAACAAATAAATCCAGCAGCATTGTCTATCAATAAAGCATATCACTCAAAAGTTTGATTTTACTAAAGTGAACACATTACTAATAGACACCATTGCTCAATCTCACAAACTGTACTTGAACATAATGCAATTCCCTTCCAAAGGGAAAACTCAAAAACAGTTGAGTACTATGGTTAACCTTTCCAAATACGGACAAGCTCAGTTGCACTGTACAGCATATTTCTCCCTGGAACAAGCACAGGTAGTCATTTCAATTCTGCCCTGCTCAAGTCAAAGATAAGATACATATATATCTATATATATATAGATATATAAAAGTTGTTTTTAGCAAACAGCATCAAAATAAGAAAAAGGAAATTGATTATCTGCAAAATATTTTTCAGTACAAAGAACCCAATGCTCCACCAAAACTATAAAGGTTTATTAGACTTGACCATCACAATGCTGGTATTTTGTTAAATCCCTTTTTCTAGTTATTCAACTTCTGCTAATTGAACTTTACGAATGCTTAGTAAGAGAAAGAAGTCTTATTTCCTATCAAATAATAGGTTTTCTTTCTGCAATCACTTTGTTTACATGGACTTTGTTGACTGTACTCTACCACACAACATTTTAAAACCTGAATCCCAATCAGGGCTACCCTCATTAAAAATATGACCTTTCACCTTCTATGAAGCACTGCTAACATAAATTACATTTTGTTGTAGCCCAAAGGTGATAGAGATGAGAGCAGGATAAACAAGGTATAATACAAAAGCCAGTTGGGTCAGCCTTTCATTACAGCCCTTTCAAAAGCTATTAATCTCGCTTGTAGTCAGTAGGCTGAAAATAATTACTTCTTCTAACCTATGTTGTACTCAAAAGTAGCAATAAGGACAGGTCATGCAAGACACAAATAATTCTTGGTCCTCATAAAACCACTTCAAATGGTATTAGGTGAACATCATGGCATGTTACTTCAAATCTCACTGACAGGAGGAATCTCAACAGTATCAGTTGTACCTTATGCCATGTCGTATCAGCTGCGTTTGGCCATAACATACCACAAAGAGTGGATAAGAACTAATCATGGTAAATTCAAAGCAACTATAAAATAGTTCTTTAGCTTTTAAAATGCGAATAGAAAATGCCATTTATCAAGTTCAGCTTAATTTATCTTTCAAATCAGAGTCCACATTTAAAACAATAAAAGAAGAAAAGAATGTTTCTTATCTTCAGTCTACCTAGTATGTCTTCGTTGCCTTCTGACTTAGAAGAATTAATACTGACCTTTATCACATTAAAAGAAGAAGGATTCTCATGTTGGTAGGGAACATGAGGATCCTACGAATCACGCATTACTAGACAGCAGCTCAGTAAAAAAATTAAACTTGATAACTCAATGATAGTTGTAAGTCCTGTCCGGAGAATAGATAGTTACTTCAAAATTACATGTTAAGAAAAGCGTGCTGACAACTACCAGGCTACTAACAAATTTGTGATGAACTGGATACACAAAAAGTAGTATTTTCCCAAATAAAATGTTTGCTTAAAAAATATTCTACTGAGCATAAGTCATGTGGAGATGGTTCTAGAATAAAGTGAATTTAAATACTGCCTGAGAGTTCTACCAACTAACAGCAACCTAGTGCTTATTCATCCAACTAAATAGCTAAGTGATAACAAGGAGGAGGAAAAAAACACCTCCGAAATTTTGGGTTGTGCAATACGAACAAAAATTCTATGCCACATTTAATCACATCAGCATTTTTCACATAACTGGAAGAGACCACATGCATAGTATGTAGAACAACAGAGATTCATCTCACTTAGGGCCTCTAAGAGCTACTGTAAGATGAAGAATACTGTGGGACTCTAACTGAAACTTCACTGCTTTTTTTTTTTTTTTTTTAAATCTACCGGTCAACTAGTGAGCCAACTACACACTTAAAAGTTATAGCCAATTCTTATCAAAGCCCATTACAAAACATCTACTGAAATCTCTGAGAAGACAACTAAACATTTAATGCACTGATAACAAATGGCTGGAGAGAGGAAAAAAACCCCAGAACAAAAAACACTTTCCATTGTATTTTTTTTAATGAAAGCCTAGATTTCCTAAAGCTTTTTTTTTTGGGGGGTGGGGGTGGGGTGGGGAATGTCATTGCTACTATTATTATAAAGTTCTAACAGCATATCCTACTGGTTAGTACAGACCTGGAGTCAGAAGAACCTTTTATTCAATTTCCAGTGCTAATTTCCTAATTTTGCTTTGAATATGACCAAATCAATCAGTTTTCCTAAGGCTTATTTCTCCAGTCCTCTATCTTCCTCCAAGATTGTTTCAAGACTTAAAAAACATCAAGAAACTCTCACATTAATGATTTCAATCAAATAGTCACTCTGTCCCTAAACTAGCATATAAACAAAACCAGTCTGTTGTAAAATAACGACATCTGCAGACGTAAGTAGAAGTGATAACATCTGGTTAAATTTGGATCCAACCAAGTGAGTACAATGCCAGAGACTTCAGCACAGCTACATCACCCCACATCAGATCTACCTTTAATGATCAAGCAAATCAAGATGATGAAAGAAAGTAGGTTCAGTACCTAGCTATACAACTATCAAACAGCTCAGGAATCTGCCCAAGGACAAAGGTAGACATGCCAAAAAAAAAGGCAGATAACTGCAAAACAAATAGTAACTAACTTCAAGAAAACAAAAGTAATTCAGAAAGAGATTAGTGTAACTACATTTTAGATGTCTAGCCTCACTCAAGCAGTGTGAGAGGACTCGGAGAAAGGTCCAATGCTTTGGGAATCTCTCCCTTCCCCCTTCCAAATAAAAGTAGGCATTCCTATATTTCAAAGAACCAGGCACAAACCCAGGTAACAAACCAGTCCTTACGAAATACAATGACAGATTTTAGTAGTAGGCAACAATGATTTTGTCTACCTGCATCTTTCTTTTGGTACTTCATGGCCAATTACGGTAAAAGTTGCTCAACAGGATGCATACATAAGAAAACTCCTGTCACAGAGCAGATGCAAATTTAATTACTCTAAGCTAAACCTTCCATCTTGTCTAGAGGTCCTTCAAAAATGCAACTGTAAACAAGCACTACATTGCAATCAGGTGTCAAGGGCTTATTTGATCTCTTACAAAATATGTCACAAATCACTGGCAGAAAGTGGGTCGAGAGGGAGAACAAAGGAAAAAACTGTCAATGGACTAGGTAGCTCATGTGAGCGTGCCTATTAGTGCACTGGATCTTTCTGCTCCTGTCTAATGCTGTCCATATAAAACCTTCTTAGTTTGACAGTATTCTGTTATCTTGCATTTGATGTAATTTTTCTGTAGTAAGGAGAAAAAAAAAATCTGTGAAAAGAACTGATAGAGTAACCAGATAAAACACTAAAGATACCAAAATTATTCTGCTAAAATACCAGTTTTGTGCTATTCTTCATTTGTTTTATGTTACATAACTTCTAAAAAGCTCTACATTTTTGAGAAAACATAAAAGTTGGAAGGAAATTAACTTTACTTTGCAATAAAATTATAGATGGCTGCAAACAAGTAACAGGTAACATGTTCTCTTAAGAAAGAAAATGACAATACTGTACAACTGGCTGGAAGCAAAGCATGTGTATGTGGTGCGCACATTCCACCTTTCACTAAAACATCAGGTACTTTTTGGGACTAGAGGCAAAATATCAGACAGCTCTCTGCAGTCTTCTGGTGATCCTAAAATCCTAGTAGATCACTGCTTGTTATGAATCCCTGCACTACAACGTAGCTCAGAATGGACAGAGTTTAAATGACAAAGTACTGGTAATTTTAAGAAATTTGTGAATACACAACTACGAAGACATACCTCTTATGGCAGGAAGACTAGGTAGGTATCTTATTTAGTAGAAGAATCCACTAGATGTACATTAGCGTACAGTTTCCTGCACACACTCAGTTAAACCATATGACCACATAGCTAAAAATGTAATTCATTAAAAATTCAAGACTGAATATGCCAAACATCTCTCAGCGTTCTTTTCAGATCTGTGGAGTTAAACAATAGATGAATCGTGCAACTTCAGCAACAAAGACTAACTGGTCAGCATAGCACTGCTTGTCTGTTATAAAGTACATGTTGTATTTTGGGTTAGTTCCCCCCTACACACACATTGTGCTACAGTAGCCGTGATAGTTGGAGGCAAGGTAATAGCTGTAGGTATGTCTTTTATAAGATCACCCAGAATCACTAGGCAAAGTCAGATTACAGGGCACACAAGCTCTTCTTCAGCCTTGTCTAACTTTTATAACCTTACAAGTTGGTCTAATACGTATTACCTCTACCTATCAAACTTGTCTTAACACAGCAAGGAAAATATCAGAACTGTTATTCTTACATTACATACTTAAATACTGCTGTCAGAAACTTGAACTTCATTTTCTCTGACTCAAACAGCATAACTTCTACATAACACTAGTTGGAGATTTTCTGATTAAGTGCCTATCTATTCTGAAAAAAATAACCAGAAAAAAAACTCAATTATGGTTATTAATTATGGTTCCTCTATGTACTGAATTAATATTCCAATGCATTTTCATGAAACCAAAGCATATGCTTACTACCTGTAATACAATGACATTTTCAAAAACAGTATCTTAGAGACTCAACTTAGAGAAGCCCTACTTAATCAGGCAAAACAGTTTAAGGAGTTTCTCCTTCATACAATCAGAATTACCCAAAACTAGAAAAGAAAAAAAAACAAATTTGTGCTTCAATAACACACAAATATTTTTTACTCTTAGAAAACAAAACAAAAGGTGAATCAAAGGCTGGAGGCAAATGAACAAATCCTGTATGTAAACAGAAGGAGTTACAAAGCTGCTTATTTACCATCTTCCCCTAGTAATAATGGCAACTAGACAATCCAAGCATAAAACAGAATTTTACAATCTGATATATTTCCCTATGGAAATGTTCAATTGCTGCTTTAGAGTGGCAGTCCAGTCTCTCTCTCATCTTGAAGTACACAATCCTAATATCATGAATTAGCAGTGGGGAAAAAAGCAAACAATTAGAGTTAACACAACTGTGAAAAAGAATCAGCACTGCTGTGCAAGCTCCTCAAATCTGTGTATGTATGAAGTGAAAAATGAGACAAAAGTAAGAAACTGTCAAAATTCCTAAATTGAGAAGGGACAGTACATTGGACAAGGCCTCACTTTGCTTCCTATACAGGCTGCTATTTCTCCTATTTAAGCAGAGCTGTATGTCATATTTACCAAACTGGTAAATTTAGTTTAGCTATGTTTAATATAAGATATGCATCTCATATACACTTTCTTGCTACTGGGCAAAGAAACCAAATTGCTAAAGTTTTCCCACCTAGTTCCCTTTATTAGCAGAATACACCCCGTTAAAAAAAAAAAGAACTGGAACAGCTGATACTCTCACTTCTTTCTTTTAAAAAGGAAAGTTTCCTCTTGGTTCAAAAAAAAAAACCCCACAACCAACATAACAGTTTTAAGTCTAAATTATTTTATTCATATATTAGATAACAGAGTAGTTGCAATCACTTTGCTTAGAACTGACTTTTTAAAAATCCATCAGATGACTTAAACACTGCATTTACCAACAAAAATGCACTAGATCTATTTATCTCATTCCAATAAAATTTGAATAGTGCAACACATTATTCATCTATCCATATTATAAGCTGTTGTGTACATTAAGTGGATAATATTATTAACATTAATGTTTCTGTAGGCTATTCATAAAATAAATGGTGGACAAAGTAATTCCATTTATTATGCATGGAGCTCAATAACAGCTGTAAATGAGAAAATTGCAATAGACATACTGAGTAATAATCAGAACTAAAACGACAACTGTAACGATATATCCACTGTGTAAATGTTCTGATTATAGAAACACAGACTAATCTGTAATTTTTCATCACTGATAAACATTGGTAACCAGCCAGAATTCAGATTATACTTTATCCAGTTACTGTCTAAAACACAGCTGCAAAACCTACTTGATTTATTCATTTAATGAGATAGATCAACAAATATTTTGTTTACTATGATACAGAAATATGTGCAGCATGACATCAAATCACTATACCCACCTAAAAACTACAGATAGCAAAATGTACTATGCATTTCCACGTATGTAGCTACAAATGTGACATACAGAGTTTTGCCAGCATAATGTCATAAACCTATACTGGCTTGTCAGTAGAAGTTCTCTAAGGCTTCTTGTTAACATTTACAGGCACCATGTGATCCCAGTTTAGAGCCTGCAAGAGCGACTACTCATGTCAGAAGAGAGATTGAGGTAATTTTCTAGTTTGAGAGCTTTGGTGGTCTTAGTTAAAAATCTTTTAATTACCTCCAGTATCTTAACATTTTTACTACTTTACATGTAATAATGCCTAGAAATTATCTGTAGAAGCACAGAAAACTGTATGGCATGCTACAAACACAATTGAGTAACACTATAAGAATAGCCAAGAACAGTCTGGCTCATTTCTAAGAATGATCGCAATAAAACCCTAATATTTGGGATATGAGGCACTAAGTCATCTGATACAAAATTTCTGCAGTCAAAACACCAGGCGTGATTTTCTGTAAACAGTGCTGATTTATTAACAGGAAAAGACTCAATGTGGCAAACACCAGGGATTATTATATAAAGGCTCCTTAGGAAAATGCCATCTATCTTGCATTTTCTGTCTCTTTACCAAGGGTCACACAAACTTGCCAGCTAGAGATGAAGGAGGTTGAGGTGTGGTCCAGCTTCATGATACTGACCAGATGGGGAAGATGCTGCAATTGGCATAGAGCCCAAGGAGAAAGAGATCTATGGGGAGTTAGGAAGAGGCAAACATATTTGACAGCAAGACAAGAGCTCTCTCCCAGACATCATCCATGGGGATCCTTCATTCCCCTTTGCTTATATTGTCACTGCATATGCACAGGATGACTGAATATATTATGCATGGGAATTAATCATGCCACTGGCACTGTCAAGAAGTCACTGAGCTTTTATTATGCATGCAAAGTTCTGCTATTTTGCACACACAGATGAAATCTGGAATTCTCAAAGAATTCCAAAACTAAATTAGAAAGGAGAAAAGATTAGGCCCAGGGTCACAAGAGTAGAGAAGACTCCACATGCAAAGGAGATTTTCTAAAAGTAAGTGAAGATGTCCTAAACGTTCTCTCCTCTGACAGAGCAGTTCAGACATTTTCAGCCAGGTACCTCTCTAAAGGACTCAATGGCCAAGTCCCAGCAGGTAGTTATGCATGAGCAGGCCACATGTTGTCCCCACCTATTTGTTTGGAATTTTTTTTTTTTTTAATGTTAACATTCCATGATTAAAAAGACCTTCCATTTTTTTCCTCAGTGTCAATGGATTACTCTTGCTCTCTACTTTTCATAAAACAAGAATTAGCACATGCCCAAGTGAAAAAATTACTTGCCTTCAAAAAAATTTGATGCACTTACATTGCCGAACAGCCTCACCTTCATCTGAATATAAAAAATAGCATAACCACAACCACCTCCTTCTAAAATTCAGCTCCAGTAACACTTAGGGTGAGGGAAACAAAGAGGAGAGGAGCAGAAGAGTTCTCCTGATCAGGCTGCTGGGTTTGCAAAAGACTTGTTCCTCCTACTCTGTTTGGCATAGCAGTCACAACCTACTCTCTCCAGCCATTTAGTATAATAGTCGGATGGTCTTAGCCTGTCATGTGTCCTTACAGTAATAGCTCCTTTTCAGAAAATGGCAGTAAATCTTTTAAGCAGCAAAACACACATGTAAATTCATTTATATATAGTTTACATAACAGTCACTGATTACATTCCAGTCAAATAAATGCTAGGATATTACACTGGAATCCACTAGCTGTCTGGCTTTTTAATTCACATTTTATTGATTCTCCATCACTCAATTTTGTGTCACTTTTCTGCTTACTTAATCTTCCCCAAAAAATATCACGTTGCCTTAATATTTTACCATCTTCCAGCAAGTCCCTATTTGCTGAGTTCTTATTTTGTTCCTTCATCACTCATTGCCTGCCTCCACTGCTGACTTCATTCTCTAAATTATTTTTCTTAAGAACTGGATTATCTCCAGTTCTTGACTTGAACTCCTTGGAATAAAAGTATTTAAAATAAAAAATAAAACCCCCACCAATTATGAAACAAACAAAAAAGATGATAAATAAGTGGGCTTGGTAATGCAAATTTCTAAACACTCTTTAAATGATAAACTCATGTAAAATGAGGGCCAGTCAAGTATGAGCCAATGTAACACTGAATTCTATATACACTTAGAAATTGAAAGAGGAAAACTCTGTAAAGCAATAAGCTTTTACTTTATATCTAGCTACTACCTTTCTAGGCTATCATTAGAAACAGTCTACAACATTTGATAAATCCAAATTCTTGGGACTTAACTGTTCTTTCACTTTTTAATCCATATATCAGTTTATAACCATACCAAAAGATATAAGGATTAAATTGATATTTCCACAGATATTGCTATACTTTAAATAGCTTAAAATAAACTTGATTTAATTCATCAGCTCATCACGCTCAAAAAGTAGAAGTCAACTTCATAGCACTTGATACCACGACATAGCACCAACTTTAAGGAAACTGTGGACTTTTGAGGCAAAACTGTCCCAGCATAAGTACCATTTCAACAAATTAAAAAGAATTGTCTGCTTAAAGTCCTTTTTCAGGACGGTCTGACAGCTATCTCCTCTTTTCCATGTTTAAAAAAAAAAATTTAAACAATTAGGGAAAATGAAGGCTAAATTGTTTAGGCTTCAGAAGAAGAATATAATGCCAGAATTTTCAGGATCTAACAAGACACACTTCATTGATCTGATTTAAATGAGTTAATGTTGACTTTCTAGTTTCATCTTATTCTACTGTAATTCAACCCAATACCAACAGATTTCTACCTTCATCAAGCTTTAGGATACAAACAGTTCAATGAGTTTCATTTGCAAACAGCAGAAACTAGACCAAAGTTTATGCTTTTTATGCTTTCTTTAAAAAGCTTCCATGCCTTTTAAAGAAACTTCTTCACTGTCTTTTATGGATAGCAGAGCTTCACTTCACTCATCAAAAACATGCACATTTTGGCCATAGACTTCAGCGTAACAAAAAAAAGAAAGTATCAGTTTGGCAATAGGAAGTCAATTTCCTATCCCCTGCAGTCTCATTCCTGTAACAACAAAACTTTTTTTTTGTTTTTTTTTTGAACACTAGTCAGCAAGCACCAAATTAGCCCATTGAAGGGGCCAGATTTTAAATTCGTCATTTATCTTTCAATTTTCAAAAGTTACACTATATAAAGGTAGCTTTACACATTTTCATTACTTCAACAAACTACTGATTCATTCTCAGGCTTTTTTAACTGATAAGGAATAAATGATAAAAGTGACTGATCCAGGCATAGGGCCCATAAAGCTCCCAGAAAAGCACTGGCAAAAGATACTGCACTTATCTTCTAAGAGGATGCTGTAAACAAATCTAACTTGCGGGCCTGTTTCATCATATCTCAGAAAGAAATCTTTGAGCTTTCAAACCAAAGACAAAATTATTATGCAAGGAACTCGCACAAGAAGCATCTTCTGCATTTCATCACCACCTTGCAAAGTATGAACTAATGCTGAAACATACCCTATTCTTAAATATTGATAAAGAGCATAACAGAAATCTTTCCTTCATCCTTAAGTCCAGTTTCTGATTAGCATGAAGAGCACCTTCATTTAATTTAGAGTGCCACAGAAATATTACTAATAGCTTAAAGTACATTCAACAGTTTGAGATGTTCCAGCTCTACAGTTTAAATCAACTCTCAAAGTTATTTATATATTTTATCCCTCACAGTTATAGTAAATGACTAACCATAGTGACTGCTAAATTAATTGTTACAAAACTGTAAATGCTTTGGAATGCTACAGAGAAAGGGTCTTGAATAGGACACCAATTATTTCCAGAATATAAGAAATAGTTACTTGTATTACCTAAGTGCATGATTACACTAAGTTGCACAGCACACAGGTACATCAGAATTTCGAGACATGACTCAAGAGATGTCAGCTTTTTGTGTACCAAAAGGCCACAGACAAGTAGAAAGCATGGTTAAATGCAGAATTTGAACCTTGAGTGTCTGAAGTGGTCAGAAGGAATCTCTTGATCATGTGTCCTGTGATAACAAGGGCTCACACAATAAAAAATCTCTTCGTTTCTTCACAACCTTGTTCAGTAGCATAAACCAGTTCCTTCTTTCTACCCCTGAGTATATTTTATCAGTAGCTAGAAATGTCAAATACTTCTATGGTAAACAGAAATATCCTGGCCTTTTTTATTTTTCTACACACCAATACTAAAGAAGGTGACAATATAATCTGCCCCAGGCAACTCTATCACCATCCACAGTAGACAGGTCATTTTCCTTTTTATCAAAGAGGAGAGTAGGTCATCACATTTTAGTACATGTTGACACCACTGCTAGTAAAAAGAGATAAGAATTCAGTGCCCTTAAGGTGCCTTCACCTCTATTTTACCTAATATAGATATTTCACAGCTATTGCATTAAAGCCAGAAGAGAGACAGATTTGTACCCTGAAAGAATGCACTACAAAGGTCTCAACCTTTGTGACAAGCTGGTATTTGTACTGCAGAGAGTATAGGTGACAACAAAGTACTCCCTTAAGGTATCTACCTCTCTTATTTTGGGTAATAGGATTTATTTTTCTCCTATAACACCATAGCGGATCATGGATGTTTAACCTCTCAAGTACATGTATGCAGTTTTTGAACGCTTTTGGAAGTTGACATAAAAAGCACATGTACACCTCCTGCCATCCTGAAAACAACTTCAGAAGTTTCTTTGCTTGATTAAAACATTTTGCTTTCAGTCAGGATACTCTTAATTTAGAACACAAAACAAAATAATGACACTTAACTGCTGTTGTCTTTATTCACTGTGTTTTCACTTTCAAACATTTGATTCTAATGTCTAAAGAAAGTTGGAAAACACTTTTATGGCAATGTTCCTTATATCTTTTAAGACAATGGGAAAAGACACCACCTCCTAATTGTTAATACATAACCATCTGTACACGAGAACTTACTTTTTATTGCATTTTACTTTAATAAACTGGTTTCTCTACGTCCTTTTAAAATAGCGATAAGTTAAAAAGATCTGCAGGGCAAGGGCAAGAGCAACAACATCAACAAAAACTGCTTAGTTATTACACAGACTGGACAGCATTCACAGAAGGACTTTTTCTATTTGGAAAAATATAAAGATATGAACACACTTGCAATAAACTGCATAATGATGCTCAGTTTCTTCTGCACGTAAGTGTAAAATGTTACTTCAAAATGGGCAAAAGAGCAGCCTCTGGTTAGAAGAAGAACAGATATTCCATACTTTAAGTGAAATAATAGATTTGTGCTTGAAGATTCTAAAATTTTTTTCCCCAGGAACACAACTACAAGCTGTATTATTAACTCCCACTAGAAATTAAATCTTGATTTGTACAGGAAGAGAAAGAGCAATGTCTTTCTGAAATGGAAAATAACATTCCTCTATTTTCAAAATAGTCGGGTCAATTTTTCTATTTGTTTTGGTAACCTTTTTTTAAACCGTGTAGGCCAAGAAGGTAGTTCTGAGTTCAGAGACCATATCAACAAACACAATGGCTTATTATTTAAGTGCTCATTATTTATTTGTATACTTAAATGCACTTAAATGATTGCGTATTTGCATATATACACTTTCAAAATTCAGTCCTCCTTCACCAAAACATATTGCGTAGGTATACATTATTCAAGAAGAGGGAAACATAAATCAAAACTTAGTAACAGCAACTTTGTGACCAGAATAAAGTGTTTAGAAGAACATGATTTTAACATCTAATAACAGACCACTTTATTTGCCAAAGAATTTTGCACATTTATGTCATGCATATATACATATATGTATGCAAACACAAATCTAAATGCATGCATTTTATACTCCATTTCAGACTAGGGACATATTAATGCATTAGCAAAGACTAAAACCAAAGAGTTAGACTGTTATTAAACAGCAACAGCATTTAAGATTAAGAGCAAGATGATCAAAGACTATCTCCATGACACAATCTAATTTTTTAGATCCATGCATCTGAACTGAAGTCTCTTGCAAATGACATTGTAAGCAGAAAAAAAATAAAACCTGTCTCAGAAAATATACAAAGGGCCCAAATTTTATGAAAATAACACTTTTTGTTTCTAAGCAATCTAACCACTAGCCACTTTATATGATTTTATTGTTTTTACTAATTTAGCATGAAGATGTTTTGAAACATGAAGGAAAAAAAAAAATTTATAGCCAGTTAGCAAGATAATGCTATTTTTATGCTTTGGATAGAAGTCATTATGAACAAGCTCTAGTGAATCTCCATTTTTTTAAGCTGATATTTATATTTTGTGATGTCATTTTGATATACCATTTCAATTGCAAAGGAACTGGGATATTTTGAGAGAAGAAAACAGACGTGTTTGAAATTCAATAAAATAAATTGCAGTTACAGATGGCTTTTGCCCAAGTGAATAGCAAATATTACACTAAAGCAAGATATGACTCTTCCAAGCATGAAGCAATTCAAAGTATTTGTTAATATATGATAGTTTGCATAAGTGATTTACCTACACACCAAGCTTATGTTCCTAATTAACCCAGGGGTACAATTCCCATTCGTTAAATTAAGTATGAGGTTCAGCGCCGAATGTCTTTGGCATTCATTATCAAAAGATACAAATATGTCTGCCTGTTAAGTATTTTCAATGTCAAGCATTTATTTTTTAGTGAATTTCAGCCTTACTGACTCTTCCTGTTGAATTTTGATGCTCTTTTATGCACCGACCTTACATTTCTTACTTTTTTATGTTAAAGTCTATCTTCTCTTCAACTCTTTCAAGAGAAAAAGAAGTACCTGAAATAAACATTTCAGTCATTTTAAGTTCGCGCAACTGCTTTACAAATCACACAGCCTGACCTCCTTCTATAATATTACATTACAGCAAGATCCAAAATAACATTCCAGTTTGACAGCTAACCTCAGGCACCACTGGTCTAGTACCTCGCTGCTTATACTGCTGGCTGAAAAGCTGATAGGATACGCAAGACAAGCTGAGAGTTTAACTGGCAGAGCTGTTCAAATCTAAATTGTGCTATTTGAAACTTAGACCACAGGAGACAACGGTTCGCTTTTTACCATGGCAGCAGATTCAACCTCTTGGCCCTGTGAAAGTCATATGAATACATTTAGCACACACAAAAAATATCTCCCTATATTATGATCAAAGACGTATTCAACACACATTTTTTATGCACATTTGATCGTTCTGTTGACAGTCTTGGAAGTTAAGTAATATGGCCTGCTGCACATACGTTTCAAACCTTGATGGAGCCCAATGGCAGGCTACTTTTGACAGTCAAATAATGACAAGCACGTTGCAGGCCGATGCCCGTCATTCATGAACATCTTGGCCTGCTCCAACCGTTGCGCAGCGACTAAGTGGACGGTCAAAGGTTAAGTTCGAAGAAGACAGCAATGAAGGGCAACTGTCATGCACCACTGAATACTGTGAGGCAGCAAGGAGTGGTTGTCTTCTGAAGAACATGCAAAATGTTCTCATTCTGTCCAGGCAGACACATATTTGAAGGTCCTAAATGAGACCACTGCCAATTCATGAAGAGCCAAACTGACAGCATGCCATTCAAACTGTCTCTTGACTTTTTTTTTTTATTTCAAATCACAAATGCATGCAAAGTATAACGTTAAACAGAACTCCCAGCAGTTGTTTTAAGCAAGCCAGACTTGGCAGGGTAGGAGGGGTGAGGGGAAAGACAGGTAAACTTTTTCCCCTCTCTTTCTTTTAATATTTAAGAGAAGTTCAATTACTTCACAAGAAATTCTTGTAATGGCATGCATTTATTTCCAAAATTACATATGTTGTACTGCTTTTTCTAAACACTGGGGTTTCTTCTGGTATTAAAAAGCAGAGCCTAACACCTTATAATTAAGGCTAATACAATCACCTGGAATTTTAATTCTGCATTTGTATATTAATATTGCAATAGGAGCATACATTAAAGCATGCAAATAAATACTTTGCATCAGTCTCTAAATATCCTAAGCATTTCTGTTATAAATGGTACAATAACAGTCTTTTCTATTTGTTTAAAAGCACTGTTTTGTGTGGAGTTATGGCTTGAACAGCATGATTAACAATGAAATTGCATTATTTTGCATAAAACATATACATCTTACTTTTAACCCATTGCCAGTAAAGATGTATATTTTTTACTTACACATTTAAATTATGTGATCATATTTACGTTTGCCTCTATTAACATATAAAAGACTTCAGGAAAAATAGAAATACTTTTTTTTATTAGATAAACAGTGATGCCGCTCATCTTTCATATGAATGAATGCTTGACACTAAATTTAATCAAGCTGACAAAGGATCATATGGGTTAGGTCTTTATGCCCTTTTCATGAGCAGTCCATCTCTCCTGCGCTTACAGGGCCAAATATTGCCCTTTAACAAAACAGATCAACATGCAAAGTGCTTGTTTCTTTTTGCTGGGTCACTGGTATCATCCCGCTTGTGACCTTACTGCTTTGTACCAATTTCTGTCATGATACCAACACATTAAAGACCCTATTCACAAACTGCGCTTTGCAAACTAAAGAGAAAATGAATTGTCATTATTTATGAGGAATACGTTTGGATCGTGAAGCATAAAACCACTTGTCTGTCACGTACACAGAGACACACTCACAGCACAAACTCTTTAAGGCAGGAACTATATTCAAACGTTCTATTGCACAAGTCATATTATCTATGATTTGAAAAGTGTTGATAGTGACCAACCTACTGTCCTGATCACAATGAATGGCTTTCAGGAAGCCAGAAGCATAAAATCATAATTCAACTTATTTTGGACTGAAGGACAAATTTCAAGGCTTTTTCTACATAGGCAAGAGGGTCCTATCTATAGCAGAAATTACAAATTTGGGGAAAGCTCATCAACGTCTTTTACACTCTATGAGGGTGGGAGAAAGAAAAAAGCCTGCTTTAACTGTTAGAGGACTTGCTTGGTTACACATCCATCTTCCCTAGTTGCTTTATAATGAGGTCCAAATCAATTCAGAAGCACTTCTGTATTTGCCCGAGGTTTCCAGATCTTAAATTCTGGGTGTCCTGACTTCACTCTTCATTGTTGAAGCACATAATGCTACTGCACACATGCTGCACTTCCTGACTCTTTCATCGTGAGCTGCACAGTGCACGGCCATGCACACACACGAGCTATTTCAGGTAGTCAATGCCTGTCCAAATGAACCGCACTTACTGCACACACACCACTCAGTCACATGGAATGTAAGCAGTGTATCTGATGCCTATCATACACTATCAATTTACTTGTGATAATGAGAAAGTTAAAGTTTCTCTGCACTTTAATTTCCATTTGTAGAAGAGGGAAAAATACCTCCCTACTACAGAGATGTTTTGTGAGGATAAACTTATGAAATAATGTGAGATGAGAAGATACACCAAGGAGCCACAGGTTAAGTACACTGTACAATACAAATCCTTCAGTAACATAAGACATTTTTAAAACAGTTCAGGGAAGGCTGACCAATATCTACAATTTGGTATAAGAGTTTAGGCTAGAACACCGCTAAGAACTCTTGTTACAACTGTTATCAAGCACCACAACTTGCAACAGTCAAGTGATTATGAGAAGTTTCCTGAAGTATCAGTTCCCAGAGTCTGGAAGTTTCATGCAAGTTTCAACTCTTATTTGCAGCAATACTGGAGAAAAGCTCACGGAATGTAACTTGAAAATATGAATACTAATAATGCAAAGAAACCCAGAAGAACAACAAAGCTTTTTTTAATTTTTTATTTTTTAAAAAAAAAAACATTGGGAGAAGGCAATACTGGCCAGAGGAAAGACAAAACAAAAGAAGAGAAAGAACCAAACTGGGTGTTCGATCTCCTGCTACATTACCTGTTGGTTACTGTTAGATAAAGAGTACGCAGTATATCATATAGATATAATATACAATACAAAATAGCTCTATTCCCAAATATACAGCAATTCCTCATGACACATTTAAGCAAAATTGGTTAAAGAGGAAGGCACGCAGGAATACGAGTTTTTACTAATGCAAGTAAGACTTCTGAAGTCTTTTAAAGTGAAATATAAGGCTAGGAAATCAAAACATTGGCAGTACTCATAATCTGCTTTTATCTCATTTTTGTCCATGTATAAATGCTTTCCATAAACACCTTCCACTGAATCAAGATTGATAGAGTCCATATGACTATCACAGGACTATTTTTCAGACAGCAGCAACAGAAGTTCAAGAAATGAAAGAGCGCATACCGGAAGGCTTCCAAGCTTGACAATGCAGAAGCTTAATAGCTTCTGTTTTAAGGAATAGGAGAAGTCTATGCAAACTAACATTTGTCCCTATACTTTTCCTCTTGAAAAGTTCAACTACCACCATCTTCCTGAAGTTCAAAAAGAAACAAAACCACCAACACAGTACATTTTTTACATTTCACACACAAGAGGCAAAAAACAGAGCACTGAACATCCATAAAAGGTAACTACCTACTGAACTAGTCATCACAGTAAAAAACCCAAACCAAACCAAAGCAGTTTCTCTTCCCTATTACCAAAGATGCAAGGAGCCACACAACTGATTCAACCCATCTTATTCTAAAGGATTGACAAGGGAATGGCTGGAAAGTGGGGAATGGAAATGCCTTTTGATCTTACCACCTACCAGGTCAGTTCCATTATACTCAGCAAATACAAAATCTGAAATAAATTTAGTAAAAATTACCTTTTGGCTCCTACCTGGATAGAAGACAGAAGTGGATTTTTTGAATTTTGTAATAGCCGCAGTACACAAAAAATTTTTCTTCTACATTTCAGAAAAACTACAGGCTTACAAAAACAGTTTCAAACTGATCAGAGCTTTGGTATAATTTCCAGTGTTTTTATATTGCATACTAAAATATCCCACTTAACATGGTCTCAGAGTACATAATTGAAATACTCTCTCTCATTGGAACACCTTTCCACAATTTTTCTGCATAAGTGTCTTGCAGAAGTGTTACGTTCGACAAATGTTCATTTTCTTTAAAAAAGTTTATTGGAAATTTCTATCTAAACTCTGACTCTAAATAAGCTTTCCAACCCCGAAAGATGGTCGTTTCACTGTTGTTTATATACGCTGTTTATGATGAAGGCCCCAAATAACTTTCTCCTACATAGTTTCTTTGGATTAAGTGATTTGTTCTGTTTTCATTCTGTGATTAGGTACATATATATGCACCATAGGGCACTATTCAATATTTTACCATCTGCAGTTGTTTGCCATCACATGATTTAGATACCAGACAATGAAGTATTTCCTTTGAGCATAAGAGCATCATTACCTGCTGCAATGACATCATTTACGTTAGAAGTAAATGTAGAATAAAATAAAAAAGAATACAGCCAAATACAAATTGTTTCCAGATCTACAAGCTGTTGTTTGATTAATTTGCATAAACCTATCCTTTTGTATGCAATCTTCGGTCAGTCCTTTCCAAATACAGATGTACATTTCAAGAAGCCTACTGCTTTGAGACAACAGTCAGATTTTTAAAAGCTTCTTGCCCAACTCGAGCGCACATTCAATATCAATCGGAATCGGGCTTCTAAAGTCCTTTAAATGCTTGTGAAAATACTATTTATTTCCACTCAGAGTTTAAAAAAAAAAAAAGGAAAAATCTATTAAATGTGTATTTGAACATGAATTTTACCAGTTAAACTGTTAGAAGTGTACATAAGGTGTATGATTCTACAGAGCAGTAATAGCAATGTTTTCCAATCCCAAAGTTGCTTACTGTTCACTTTTTGGAGATGAAAACCGTATCTGATCTTTAACTCCATTTTTCTCCCCTAAAAGCATGTACAGTGTAACATTCATGATCTCTCACTGGCAAGATGCAGTGTGTGAAATTTTTGCTCTCAAAACAGAGGACACAGCATGCATTCAGTAGTGAGAGGTTTTGCTTTAAGTAAAATCTTTTGCCATTATAGACTGAAGTGTCTCTGGTGAATTACAGGCAGAAGTTTCAGTAATTCTAGTATCTGTACAGAAATATGCAAATCAGACCCTGAATTTAATATTACAGCATGTTTGATTTTAATACAATTTTAAACCTTAGACCAGAATCAGCAACATATTTTAAGCCGGTACCTTTTCAAGTATTCACTGCATGAAGTACCAGTTGCCTGGGGGTTATGAAATAATACTAAAAACTTTATAATCATTCATTGATTTAGTTTTGAGCATAGTATATCATTTGAATCCAATGGGAACATAAAGAGCTATTTGTGAGGTCAACCACAGTACAGACAGAGGCTGACAAGATATCGATGGCAAGGTGGAAAGAAATTGCCAAATACAGCAGATCAATACCTCGTTTCACTGTTACAGCCTTCTGGAGACATAAAATATATATCTTTACAGCTACGAAAATAATAATAATGAAAGTGAGAGATAAATGCTTCCCTCAAGGTAAACTATTTGATTAGCTGAGGGCAAAGGTGACAATAGCAGTTACACTAAAGTAACTTTACAGTCTTAAATAAAAATGGTGGGATGAGCAGCAGATAAAAGGGCAAAATGAAACTGAACAAGTTCTAGGAGATAAAGATGTAATTCTTTTAGAAAGTGGCGTAGCATGTGTACAAAGGCAAAAACTGTTAAGCTAAAAAAGGTAGAGCAGAGTTTCCTCCCATAATAAGACTCCAGTAAGTACAAGAAGTGTCTTGAAATTACAGCACTATCTTTTTCTATCCAGAAGGCTTCAAAGATATGTTTAATCTGTCCCATACTTTAAATGCCAATAAATATTCATAACCATGTTTTGCACTTCACTAGTGAACCTAATACAAGTAATACACTGTAGTGCTTTTTACTCTCAACTGAAGGGAAGAGGATCATCTGATATTTTGGATGCTCTTGGTCATTAAAGGTTAATTAAATAATTTAAGAAATGGATGAATTATTAAAAGCATGAGAGCCCAATCCTGCTTCAGCTGAAGGCTGCATAAGTTTGATCACCAATTGCACTGGGAACAGAAACAAGCTTTAGGCATGCGCTATTTGGCCTGTCTAGTCTTTGCTAACCTGGGTCAGATGAAACTGAATCCTACCTGCTGTAAAAGGGAAAAGTATAGTAATTATTCATTAAATGTTTTCCAAATCTATAAATAAAAGTGAAAGTAGGCCCAGTACTGCACCTCCACCAGGGACATTTCACTACAGCTTCATTTCAAAAATGCTGATTTCCATCTGAAACTTCTAAGATTACAAGCTAAGTTCAGAATCAGAAGACAACAGGCTCTGGGTGACTTACATCTGAGACTACCTGGCTTTCTGAAATTGAATCACCTGCTAACAACTTCCAAAAGATTTCTCTTCAGAAAGATGTTCATTCAAAACCAAAAATTCAATCCACGTGAAGTTTTATTTTCTACAGAAAACAGGAAGGATTTCCACAACACTTTCCCTCGTTTTTTTCGGTAAATTTAATTTTCTCGAATGCCACAAGTTATAGAAATACTTGAAAAAGAATGCAAACAACTATCATCATGTTTTTAGACACTGCACATCTAACACCGGATTTGTAAATGATTGTTTTCTTTGTCTCAGTGTTGCTGTTTAAGAACATACTCATGTTTAGTAACAGTCTAGTTGCAAATTTACTAAGACAACAGAAAACTTTAAAGTTCATCTTGGCAGTGTAGCTTTCAGCTGAATAAGTGAACTCCTCCAAATCACCACATCATCACACAAGATGCTTTACTGTATGCATTTCCAGTTTGCTGTCTTGAAAATTATAGTAAAGAGACTGTTCAATAGGGAAATTGGAATTAAGCAAACAACATATGCTCTGTTCATACTCTTTATTAGAAGGGGGAAAAAAAAAAATTAGTGTTATGAGGCAGACAAGGAATCAAAATCCCTGTAAAGGTATTGGTACTCCAACACCTTTTAGGAAATGTGAAGTCTCTCTACATGATACAGGTTGAATCAGTTAAATTATGACAAAAAAAGAAAGCAGAGGGGTAATTAGGTAAATAAACATGCTGTTCATTTTTCCAGAGCAAAAATCTAATTGACACTGTAACAACAACAAAAGTTTCCTAAAACACATGGAACACTACCAGATTCTTTCAAATAAGCAACCAGTTCTGCATCTTGGCCCACTTCTAGGATACTTCTTGCCCCCCATAAGCTGGCAAGATACCAATTGCTGTCATGTGGTAGGAGCCCATATTAATAAGTCTAATGAAAGGTCAGGGTTAACAGAACTATTTCATGCAGCTGTGTCCTACGAGGTATTGTGTACCTGTAACAGCTATTATACTTGTGGCATGCAACTGAGCCAAAATTTTAGTTGGCTAGAGGCTATACACATAACAGACATGAGCTTACAATCTTAACATACAAGACTATGAAAAAAATAGATAAGGCGGGGGGGGGGGGGGGGGGAAGAAAAGCCTTCCCAAGAGTGCATATTTGGATATGGAATATGCACAGCTCCCATACCACTGTCTCATGTAGTGGATCACTAGGATCAAAGTGAACTGAAGACCTTTAAACCCCTGGCATTTGACTTCTCTTACATTACTCTCATACACAATAGCCTTACAGGCCACAATCAACAAAACGTGAACTAGTGTTTCCAGTATCCATCCTCCTCACATCCTTAGCTGCAAGATCTTAGAAGATCTAATACGTGAAGCATAGATCTGTTCTTATTTACAGCAAAAACAGGAGACTGAATGTAAAACAACATGTTTAATAAATCTGCAGAGCCTAAAGTACCAATATAATTCAGAGCAGCAAGATAGACACGCACTTCTTAATTAAAGTGGGTGATGTTCTAGTTAAAACAAAGAGACAACCCTGGGCCATAGCTAAGATTAAGCACACGCTCTTGCAAAGGAAGCTCCTACTATTATCAATATAAAGGCTTTAAATCACAAAAAATAAACCATCTAATAGTCTGTATTCAATAGTAAGTATAAAGTCAGGACACAGACTGATTTGGATTAACACATTTTCAGTCATAACAAGTAATTTTACAGAGGATTAGTATCTTGATGGTCTGATCAATACCAGGCACTGCTGCTATTACAGATGAAGAGAAAATTACCCCTCCAGTAATAAAGTGTGTATGTCTTGGTTCTCCTTCATTTGCTGAGTCCATTACTGTAATGGTTCCAGCATTAGCAGCTGAGGCAATTTAAGCAGCAGGAATGTGATGAATTTAAAAGCAAGGAACATTTGCCACTCATTCTTTCTTGTATTTTATTCTGCATATGCAAGGCTTCTACCTGACCATTTCCAATATACAAATCATGTGTTATGCGACTATCAACACTATTTCTTAATTATTGTCTCATTAATAATGGGAAGGGCCAATAATGTGATTACCACAAAAATTGCTACCGGCATATTGGCTGCTGATTCTGCTAAAACCTGCACACCATTTACCTAAGCAGAAATATGACATGACAAGAAGCTTATTTAACTGCATCTAAGTTGTTTCATTTACTTTAATTTTCCTAAATACAACTTCTAAAAGAATCTAGTTAATCTGTCAATTAGAAAATTTTGTATATTTTTATATCTTAAGAGGCAGAACAATAACAGGAAACAAGAAATTAACATAATATTTGAACAAACTACGATAAGACTATGTTAAAGTTTATATACTTTGTTGCATGGTATGGGTGACATTTTTCAGCATTAATCCTAAAATCATTCCCCTGCTCTTAAGTGCTCTGAGAATACTTGCCTGTTTTTCCCTGAGTATTAATATGTTGAAGCAACCTACTTTATCTTGTAAATATATATTATTTTCCAGCCAGCAAAAATGAGGATGATGCAGGAAATAAGACTTTTCATTAAAATCTCAGCCAAAACATATTCCCTTTTCCTCCTTGTAAATAAAAAACATGCAAAGCCTTGTGTTATTTAAAGCTTTATATTTCCTTGCCACTCTGTCTAACATCTCTCACAAATGTGAAATTGCGCACGAATATCTTTGTAAAAGCCCTTGTGAATATTCAGATATGTGCATATTGATGCATTTATTATTTGTATAGCAATAACTTTATTGGATTGGGGTCCCAGCTGTGCTGGGAGCTGTACAAACATAACAGTAATGTCTGTGGAATACATTCTCTGTAGTCAGTTCTGGTTTCACAGTAATATGAATTAGCATAAACAGCTACATAAGGTAATTGTGAACTGGGCTTAGTGGTCTATTCCAAAGACCCGTCAATGTAATCCTTTTAAAGTAAAAGAAAATAATACTCCAGACTAGCTGAGCATCTTATCTTTCACATGGTAATGACACGTGGTCTTAATATGCAAAGAGTGGCAAGAGCAAGCATATAAAGGTAGTTACTAGAACCTGGCATCTGTCACACTGAAAGTTAAAAAAACCCCTTTGACTAAGTAAATCTTGAGAACAGTCTTATATTAAAGATGAACTTTTTTAACTAACCTGTGAATATTAATCAAGAGAATAAACATTCTAAAAGCAAAACAACTTTCTTCCCAAGTTTAAAAGGAGAAAATAGTCTAAGTAGACTACCAAATAAGATGTTTATGTTTGGTTTTACTTTATGTGGTACCTTTTCTTCACCCAGTAAAAGAAAGTTTACTGCAAGCTGACCAAAACTCTGACCAACAGGGTAAAGAAGAAAGAATCAAAATAACTATAAACTGTACTAATTAAAACTGAATTCTAAGTTAAAACAAACACACACAAACAAACAAAACACACCCCCAACAGACTGTTTCATTAAAATGCCTTTCCAGCTAATGAGCAACATCTACTCTAACAGCTCTGGTTTTACGCACATAAGTAATATTTGCTACAGGGAAGACCAGAGAAGCTGATGGTATGCAACATCTCTAAAGATGTCTCTAGAAACTTAAGAATAATCATGTTTTGCTGTCCACTTAAGAGAAATATTCCACAGGACACTAGCATCCCCAACATGGTGTTTAAGACAGCTGATTAATTAACTTCTGGCTATTGTTTCCCAGCTTTTTTCAGACCCTCTTCCCAGGAATGAATTTGCATCCTCCTCTTGGGCTTGGAACAGCAAATACTAGCATAAACAATTTCATTTCTGCTACACACTCAATCTTACTCAATCCACTTGAGTGATCTGCAGAGTGGAAATTGCTGTATGACAGCACTGCACTCTAAAGAATTTCTACCACATGTACTTGGAACAGAAATGGTCTTCTATAACAGCATAAATCAAAACTTGCTATACACATTAAAATTTGAGAGAGAGAACAGCTTATCACATATAAGAAACATGCTGCATAATTGCAAAGCAAAAGCCAGTCACCAGGTTTCTGATAGATAGCATTTAACTGTACACAATTATAGCAAAACAAGAACTTTTATTCAGGATTTAATTCTCCAGAACAGAGACATTGCCAAGAGATACATAATCCAAACCAGCTTCTCTATCCAACCACTTCCCTCTCATTAGTAGGCCTCATAAATCTTACTTTCCAGAAGAGGTCGGGTTAACCTCACTAATATTTGGTTTGCTATGAAACATTTTGCTCAGGACCTAAATGGAAGTCTTGGCAGAACTACTACAATAAATACACACTTCCTTTGCCTTCAGCATTTCTCAGGTGAGCAACATAAGCGAACATTGGTTAAACCTAGGGACTGAAGGGTGAACTGGCATAGTCCCAGGAGCCCAAAGATTACATTTCTAATTAAGTTGTATAAAATACCAGTATGAAGATGCTCCCGTGAAAAGAAAGCATACATTTCTTCATGTATAACCCCTCCTCTTCCCATTGCTGCCTTCTCCTTTGGCATCCTTTATTCAAAGACATTCTACAGGCTCCTTTTGTTTCACTTTCAATATACTCAAAGCTTCTCTCAAGCAGTACCCAACTTACACCATCCCCCTAAGGCATCCTATAAGCATTCACACCCTTAATTTCTCTATAAGGATCTCTTCTTAATTTTCACCCTTCTGTTTGTGCACCTACAACATCTAGGTGTGTCTAAGGGAGTACTCTTTCACTCTAGCTTCCTTGAGTTTTTCTTATACATTGCTCCTCTGATAGCTCTTAAAGCGCCTTCTCCTCTGAAGACCTTTGCCAGTGCAGTTCACAGTTCCACCCTCTTACTCCCTCACGCATATCCTTGAATGATTATCTTATCAATGGCAGTTATTCTCCTAATGCAAGTGATTCCCAAATATGTTTTGGGATATATTGCAAAGACAAAAGCCCTTGGATGGACAGCATAAATGTACAGGCTAAAAAAGGTACGGGTTGGGGTTTTTTCTGCAATGTAATTACATTGGATTGGATGGGACGGCATACACCTGCATGTGTTTTCACATATATAGAAAGAGCAGAACACAAACAAAACACTGAAGTTACTGTCCTTCAGTGATGAGGGAACGCACAAAGACTAATTACAAAATGACCAGGTTGTCCTTAAAGAGTTGTTAAGAATCTTACTACTGTGAACAGGCTTTCAAGTTATTTTGCTATTAAAATATTTAGTTGCAAACTTAGGTCAGACATTTTCCCTGCCCCTACAGTAAAACAACTTTTAATGTTAAGAGGTAAATTAATAGCGATACCAAAACCAGTATGTTCTGTATGCAAAGACAGGTGAACCAGATTACCATTTTGGAAAGCTTTTTCTAAATTTATAAGGGAATTAGCCTTACTTTCATTAACATCACTAAAATCAGCATTATGCTTTCAAACAAGTAACTTACTACTTCTGTGTACTATTTTGTAAGCAAAATCAGCAGAGGTACAACAACCATCAAGAGTTGCAGTCAAATATCGTACAACGTAGCAGAAACAGGCCCTTCAAAGGCACCCGAAACAGCAAAACATTTGACAACGCTGTTTGCTTACACACTGTAATTACTTCTTCAATGTAGGCATGTAACAGCATCACATCTAAACACATTATCAAGAAAAAACATTATTTAAAACGTTTATTTAGGTTAGGCCTGGTGTAGAGCAAGAGTACTTTTAAATCTGAAAATAAAACTGCAGTTACATAACGCATCATCTCACCGAGAATGTATTGACAAAACCAAACATATATTTACTTCTATGACTTCCCCGTATGACACTATAGAACTCCCTTTTAAATTAAAATATCTAAGCCCAGATGGTAAAAAAACTTTATTATTAGCTACTGCTAAAGCTGTACTAGGTTCCCCTCTTTAAAGGGAGAGGGGAATCCTAAGATTTCCAAGTTCGTTAGAGCACGACTACGCAGGCTAAGCCTGCCTGGCCCCAGGCAGACCTCAGCCACGCCACAACTCCCGCCAGCCCTCCTGCACCGACCTCGCAACGCCTCCTCCAGGCCCCATCCCCGGAGGCACCGGGGATTACTTCACACACAGGGCGCGCTTAACCAAAGCGACTTTAAAGCCCGGGCCGTAGCCGGGCTCCGGCCTGGGGAGGTGCTGCCGTCGGCCCTTCGAAGCCGCTGCAGAGACTCGGGGACGAGGCGACCGTTGCCAGCGCGCGCAGCAGCGATCCTTCCAGGCGGCGCAGGACGGCAGCCGCCGGCAGCCCCCCGGCTGCGCGACCGCGGCAGGTAGCGCGGTGCTTGGGCTGCTTCCCTTTCACAATAAACTTCACGGCGGCCTCGGAGTCCCCTCACACGGGGCTCCCGCTCCGGCACTGGAGCCGCCGGAGCCCAGGCGGGCTCTCCCTGCCCCTTGCAGCCCCACAAGCCGCGCAGCAGCCGCGGGAAAGAGAGCTCGCCATGGGCACGCTCCCTAGGGCCGAAGGGGAGCAGGAAGCAAAGAGAAGGTACCTTCAATTCTTTCTCCCGCTCCCCCGCTCTCCTCTTCATGGTGTCGCCTCAGCCAGCCGCCCGCCCGAAGCAGCACGCGGCGGGAACCGTCCTCCCCCAGCTGCTCCGAGCAGCTCCCGCCAGCACCAGCCTGACACGCCGCTTCCAGGGCGACTACAACTCCCGGCGCGCACCGCGGCACGGACGCGGGAAGCAGGTGGCGAAACTGAGCTGTAGTCCCCCGCTAACACGGAGGCGGCGCTCGGCCCCTCCCCGAACTACAACTCCCAGCAGGCAGCGGGGACCCGCGGTCCCCGGAAGTGGAAGGGTTTGGTTAGCAACAGAGGCAGCTGCTAACAGAGCGATGAGAGAAGACGTAGGGCTGGCAGGGAGCTGTGAGTACGGGGGAAGCTTTTCCTCCTCTGGGGCACGGCGGGGGGAGGACAGCGATACTGGAGCTACTCAGGGGGATGTGGTGCTATGTCCCGAAGCGCGGGTGTCGCTGAGGAGCGGGGCTGGTGGGGGTCGGTGCTCTCCCGCGCTGAGGGGGAGCCCGGCCTGGGGCTCCGCTCCTGAAGCGGTTGTTTCAGACCTGTGAGGCTCCCTCGCTCGCAGCTTAGTGCCCGTGGGAAAAGGCAGGGAGCCTCACCATTTTTTAGAAGTAGCCCTATAGCCCTCCTCAGTTGTGGTCTCTATTATGTATGTAAAAAGGCTGCTGGACTCAAGCGGGAGTTGTGTTCCTGTGCCCGAGGGCGGGAAAAAACGGGGAGTGTAGGCGTTCCTTCATGGGGCAAACGCTACCTTTCCTCCCTGCCCCCTCCAGCCGTGTAAGTTATTGTCAGATCTGACGGAGCTGAAGGAAAATTTGGAAAGCACTTGTAAAATACGTTGAAGGCAAGATATGGTCGTTTTGATTTTTCTGTGTTGCAGTAGGACTTACAGGTCTGAGAGATGTTTCTTCCCTCAGACTACAGCAGGATGTGGTGATCTCGTTTCCTAATATCTTCCATATCATCTCTTTTTTTTTTTGCTTTCCACCTCCTAAAACTCACAACACTGCAACAGATGATGTTTGAAAGATGATATGTGTGTATACTCTGACCAAGTAATAAATGAGATTATTTTAGATGACGAGCCCAATAGAGTGCAAACATTTATCTTTTAAGGAATCAATAGAGGAAGAACGTAGGCTGGAAATACTTTGTGATAGGCTAAGATAGGTGGGTGGTCTGTCTCTCCTCCTGTTTTTTTTTTTCCTTTTTTTTTTTTTTTTTTCCTTCCCTCTACCAGAGAAGTGGGGTAGGATTTTGTAAGAAAAGCATCATCTTGGCCACGGCCAAGACTCATGAAATTCTAAATCCATGTTGAAACAATTAAGTAAGTGTCATAATTTTTAAGATTTCACTAGAAACTGTCCCTTCTAGCCCCACTGGCTGAGAACTCTTGGAAATTTAAGTAATCCCTCCTCAGTTTTGCTACATTTGAATCATGTTGGGAGAACAGTAGGCTTCGAGTTATACAAGAATTTGGACCTAAAGCATGAGCTTTCATACTTAACTTTCAGTATTCACACTCATTACTGTCTGGTCTTGCATAACACTGCAAACCTGTATGCAGTTTTTTGTAGTAATTTGTCAGATACAGGTGGTGATAGCACCAGTTTTGTAAGTAGTGCAGTGTATAAGAAAGTTACGGTTTCTTTAACTTCAGTAACTATAGCTAAAATTCTTGCGTATACCAAACTTGAAATTCTTATAGGTTAATCCCAGAGATAAGGAAATTTTTCTTCTCGTTGTATGGGACGTTCTTTTTCTTATTTTTCAGGAACAAGAAATGCTGAAATGACTGTAGCGTAACCTTTCTTGGAAATAAAAACTGTTTTAAGTTGTTGAGGTTCAGCATGGCATGTGGATCTGTCCAGATGCAAATACAAATTTGTATCTCTTTTGCTTTATTATGCTTTATTTTAGGAAATGCTGGACTCTTAAATATAAACACTTTTGTAGCAGTGTTGCTGTACAATTTTTTCACATGTAATCGCTTTGGAAACGCTTTCCAAAGAAGTAATATGGAACTCTGTGGAGAAATCTGATATGCTTTTAGAAATAATGCTGGAACTGTTGACTGCAAGGAAAGTAATTTTGTTTAAGTGTTTGTGATTGACACTGAGGTAATATTCAAAAAGTAACTGTAACATATGTAACGCATGATTTGCTGTTTGAAGTGTCCTCTCGGAGAAGCAGCGTAAGATGGTTGTTAGTGATTATTAAAGGCATAGGTAGTTCTTATGTTACTAATGGGGCAAAGAAATTGCCAAGCCAAATTCTAAATCTGTAATTATATTTTGCCTCCCTAAAACCAGGAGGCAGGTTTGTACTATTTCTATCTAAAAACACTCTTTTTCATAAAAACAGTTAATTTGGTTTTTTCTTTTCCTGTGGCCCAGGACAGAAAGAAAGCTGAATACTTAATTTCCATCACTTTGTAATGAAAATGAAACAACTAATTCTTCCTTTCACTTTTGAAAATTTTACCTTTCTAAGTCTTCGGGACTTTAGATTTATATTAGCTTTATTTTGTCACTTGTCTTCAAGTCATGTCATGTTGCCAGTAAAAACTGGCTTTCATGTGCAGCCCTGCTATGTTTGTTTGCTTACAACTTAAATATTTCTGTGGTTTTGCTGCAGTCAGTAATGGATTACTACTGACAAGGGGGATTTTGTTTGTTTATTTGAGGGATAAGCATGTGTTGTTTTGTCTTTGTTTTTTAAATGAATGGATTTCTTTCACACTGAAAGTAACAGGTAGATACCCATAGCAAAGTTTCTTTAGCCAGTGGCAAATAGTGAAAAACAGTAACGTTTGCCTGTGCCTATTATTGTGCTAAGAGTTTTTGAAACTTGATTTTGATAGATCACAAACATTGCAGAGTCGTGCTGATAAAATATTTGTTTAGCTCTTGACCTCTCTGAAATTTGCCAAAAAAAAAAATGTCATTTTTGATTTGTGAAGACTAAGACAACCACATTCTAAAAAGACGCATAATGGTAGCATTTTCTTGCTGCCAAATTTGGATTGCTCATCTAGAGGTAAAGGTTTCTGTTTCGCTTTAATCTCAGTTGCTGTAGTGATATCAATACAGTGACATATAATAATGACTGCAACAATGAACCTAGACCTGAGTGAAGTCATTGACTGAAGGCAGCACTAATTTAACAAATTACAAGAAAGTTTTGAGGGATTTTTGTGAATAACACAAAAAGAGCTGAGAACACTGAGGAGCTGGATTCCAGTTGATACGTATCTGTCATTAGAATTTTGCCATTGGTTACAATGGCTGCATGCCATGGACCTCAATATCACAAAGTATTATTCTCTGTTTCTGTGACTGACAGCATTGAAACTGTAACCTTATTGCTAATCTACAAGTATAGATCAGTTCAGGCATTTCAGCAGTCATGACAAGGAAACATTTGTTCCACACAAAAGAAAAATGTGTTCAGGTTGTTGTAAACAGTGAAAGCTGGAAATAATACTTTATCCTAAATTTTAATGATGAAAAAACAGAAGACTGAAAGCCAGATTGACTTGTTGGAAACTAAACTTCCATTAACCCTTTTTATTCCTTTTGGACAAGGCCGTAAGGAGACTTTTTTATGATAGAAGATTTTACTGGTAGAAGAAAGGCATATCTTTAGCAGCAGTTTTGGTTAGGATAGAATTAACAGATACTTCATGGAATGTCTGTGGGTTATACTGTGTCACTTTTGTCCTCTGATGCAGGTCTTTAGTAACATCACTGTTAATTTCCCAGTGCTTTCCTAGATGTTATTGGTTTCACTAAGGATTTACATCACCTGAAGAGTGTAACAATGCGGGGGGGAAAAGACTGTCCAAAGGACTTCATGTCTCTCTTTTCATGCTATTTCAGCCTTACTTGACTCTATGGACAACATCTTATTTTCTGCACTGGAAGAGAAGAAAGAAACAGTAGTTGTGAACAAGTATCTTCATATATTACACTGAAACAAATGTGCTACTTTCTCGCATTAATACTTTCCTAATCTCACTTTGTCATGTAGCTAAGCTTTCTGTTGCCTCAAGAAAGAAATGTGTTCAGATTTATGAGAATCATTCATAGGAGAGTCTGTATCTTAGAAAGTAATTTCTCTTATGACAATGATTGAAAGAAGACTAAGAGAATGGTGGGCAACACTGAAGTGACTTCATAACCCCCAGCACCTCTGTTTCAGAGTCCCATTCAAAATGTGGAAGATGGCATTACTCATCTACCAGTTGATGCCTTAAGCTTTGACTTGTCTTAAAAGGAACAAATAATTAAAAAAACAAACCAAAAGACCCCTCAGGTCCCCCTCCCACATGCACTTAGAAATATGGCCTTAGCCCAAAGATTGCTGAAGACAACAGAACTAGAACTTTAAAAAGCTAATTCTACGTATATTAAATAAAATGGGAGCTATTTTATAGCTCTCTGTATATAGTTAGCTATATAACAAAGCCATGTTTTGTGCACGTATTAAAACTGGCATAATGTTAAACTTGAAACTTTAGATTGTCCTCTGAGTGATACAATAGAGATAGGAGCATTTACAGTAATATACAAGTCTGTCATTTCAGTGAATCTGTCATTACTTTTTCCTTCGTTTTATATGATGTATTGTAGTTCATTCCAGTCTCACAGTTTAAGTTACAGATGGAGAAGAATTTCATTTGAATTTTGTTATCCGTAGATAAGCCATGTCTGTTCCAGCTGATGAAACTGTGGGGGACCTGCCTGTGAGAGATGTAGGTCTAACTCTAGCTGGAATTGGAGGATTACAAGGTTTGTACCAGCTGCTATTTATTACAGTCACAGACTTTGATCAGTGGCTTTTTTAGTTTCTTTCTAAAAATGTTTCTGACATTCCCGCTCACAAAATTAAGTGCAAATACCATTCAAAATCTGGGTTAAATTCTGAAAGATACTATGACCCATTCTGTGTTCATGTTGCTTGTTATAAGAGGGGAGTTGCTGTGAGATGCTAAAAACTGGAAATCTCATTGAGCTATTACATTCATCCTTGCAGAAGAAAAGAGGACTTTTTTGCTGAATTGAGGACAAGGCCAGACCCATTTAACAAAATGGGAACCAAAAGTACTATGCAATTCTGATATGTTACTCAGCTGCTATGAATGGAACTACTGGGCTTAGTCTTGTATCTACAGAATTATGAGTTAATCTTTTCAAGCTTCAAGAGAGTATGTTAGCGTTGAAACAGACTAGAAAGCATTTCTGTGGTAATGATCATCTTATTTAAGTAGTATGTTTGACAGTACCTTGTTACTTGCTAAACTATTTCCTTTGTGTTGTCTAGTAGGTAATCAGTTTGGTGTATCATTTAAATTACTTTTTTTATTGGTAAGAGGGAGTGATTAATATGCCAATAAATCTGAAAAAAATTAATCAACAGACTCACACAAGTGTAAAATATCAAATTACTTGAAAACTTTTTTTTTTTCAGTATTTCAAAATTAGTTAGACTTTGGATTACATGTTGTTGAATGTATTGAAGGTAATTTAAAGTTGTCTTGATTTGGGTAGAATCATCAACTACACAGAATGTAAAAGCTCGACAAGCTGTATCACGGATCAGTCGAGAGGAACTCGAAGACAGATTTCTTCATTTATGTGATGACAACATCTTGCTCAAACAGCATGCAAATAAGCAAGAGGATAAAATTAAAAGGTACGGGTTTTAATGTTTTTATTTTAGCTCACGATAACATTTTTGCCCTTTAAAGCATTATCAACAAATTAAAAATCATGCTGATTGCTCTCAGAGCACTTTTTTAAAGCAGTAGCAAAAATCACTCATTGGAATTCATTTTTGTATTGGTTTCTGGTTGTCTCTGTGGTATGTGGGATATTTTTTGCTGTGGACAGTATTAGATCTCTATGTAGAGAGGTACACCGCTATTCACCACTTCGGAGTTGGTACCTTGGGTTCATAGCTATGCTGTCTGAGTACAAATATAACAGGTATTCTAGGAACTGCAGAAGAGGCTATAGAAGCCTAATTATTCATCAGGAATTTCATCCTAGAATCAAAATGGCCTATAGAGAGAGATTCTGCCCCTTTTTTTTGTCCTTCTCTGTCCTCCAAGGAGTTGACTAGCATCTAGCCTTTTATCATCTAGTTAACCCTAAAATATCTCTATAATTATGATCAGCTCTGCTTTATTCAGGGTAATAGATAACTTCATTGAAGAAGTCACAAGTAGCATGGGGATCACAGTACCCAGTGTACCCAAACATACGCAAGCAACTTTAGGCTTATTATTAAACTTAGTGCTGTGCTGGCAAACCAATCTGGACTCAGCAGAACTGTTCATGGTATTACTATATTCCAGGAGGGCTAATTAATCCAAAAGCACTGTGACTCTGTGTTCACATTGTGCTGTACTTAAGCTAATAAGTACAGTGAGTACTTATAATAATACTCAATACTTAGTATTCAGTGAGTCAGGATCAAATTGACCAGCATGACATAACTTCCATCTTTTCTGCCAGGCTACTGTCAAATACAGGATGGTGGAACAAATGAATTGTTTGCTTATTCCAAATGACATTTCCTGTGTTTCTGTTACATGACTTATCAAATGCACTCATCATCCACTTAGGTAAAATTACACAGAATGTCCAAATTGGAATACCTGAATTAATATTTAAAGGCACAGAAAATATAAAATACAGTGTTTGTCTAGATTGCCAGAGAAAAACCTTAACTCCTCAAGCTAAATTTCTTTCCCAGCATCCCTCATGCCAAAACCCTTGTAACTAAAAGTTTGGAATGAATTTGCAGTAGAAGTACATTGAAAAAACCCAAATAAACAAAAAACCTGCTTACAGGCAAGGAACGTTCTGTGACATCCTAAAGTTATTACGGGTTTTTTTTGTTTCACTTTTGTTCTTTTAAGTAGAAGCTTCTGTCCACAAGTATACAAAAACAAAACAAGCCCCTTTAAACAAATTAAGTGTGTCCTTATTTTCCGTTTTCTTTCTGGGCCTGCAAAAATAGATTCCCTGTAAACTAGATACAGGTCTTGAGGATGTGCGACCAATTTTGTAAAGTCTTGAACATGTCTCTCTCATCAAAGCCACCTTTTCTTTCTTTATATGCCAAGTTTTTTCCATTCACTGCTGGGTATGTTTTCTGTTCTTGTATATTACATCACCTCCATGTGCCCTCTCTGCCTTTTGTTCAAGCTTACCAATGTTTATCAAAACTAAAGGAAATCAAAGGTATGACTCTTGAGATGCCAAAAGCAAAATTGGTATCCTTTTAAAGATAGATGAAAACCATACCCTCTGTATCTAATTATATTCTTCAGCTAACTGTTTCTTCTCTGAAGCACGTTGGTAATATTTACCAAGTATAAAATTGAGTATGGTAATGAGAACTATTAAGTCTCTTTTTCCGGAGTACCTTCTTAAATATCTCCACCTATATATTTTAGGCACTTTAGAACTGAAATATATATTTAAATCCTAAAATACTGGAAATGATATATCATTGGAATGTTGCATATTATTAGCATTCTTTCAATAGTTGAATGTTTTGTGGAATTGTAGCTTTTATAGTTTGCCCCACCACATCCCCAATCTGTAACTTTACTTAACAGCCTGCAGAGGTTCCTATATAAGGTCATGCGTTAAAAATTACATTTAAGCAGCATATGGAGTAAATATGTGTCCTGCCTTTACTAACCTTAAATGATAAGCCTTAGGAAACTGTTATTTGTCAGTGCTATAAAGCAGATTGCTGCACAGTGGTTTCAATTATCTTCAAAGAGTTCTTCACAGGCAGTAATAGTTATATCAAAACCTGAAATTTATTATTCAGGTTCTATGCTGAAGTCTTCACAGTGATTATGTTCCTTTCAACAGAATGCTTTTTATGCTGACTTTTCACATTCTTTTTCATCTTTTTTTATTATTTTTCCCCAGAATGGCCACCAAGTTAATACGGCTTGTTAATGACAAAAAAAGGTCTGAACAGGTTGGTGGCGGCCCCAAGCGGCTGGGTCAGGCTGTGGAGCTGGAAGAAATGATTGAGCATTTGCAAGAGAGAGTTCGTGAGCTTGAGAAACAAAACGAGAACCTCCGCAGCAAACTCATTTCAACTAAACAGCAGCTCGAGATTCAAGGCCATAGGCCTTGTCCGTACAACTATGTTCAATCTCGTATTAACTCTGGTCTCAAAAAAGTGAGTGAGGCTGCTGGCATGCCAGAGCACACAAAGAAAGGTATAATTCACTTTTATTAAAAATAATGGTTTATATAGGTACCAATAATTATTGCTTCACTATAGCAATTATGTACTCTTTTCTGTTCATCAGTGGGCAATAGTACCTGTAGGCAGAAAGATTGTTCTTCCCACTTTTTCTTGTATTTATTTATAGCAGTCAGGATAGCTTGTTTGCCTTTGAAGTCCTTATTTTGAGAATCTACAGAGGTAGGGGTAAAACAAAAGTACAGATTTGAAAATAAAGTAGTTATCAAGCAAGTTTTCTAATAGTTAAAATCATGGGACTTTCTTAGTGTAACTTCTCTACATGTTAAAGGCTTATGAAAGAAGTATATGAAAAAGTTTAACGTTATCATGTTATAACAAAGTTTTACATCTGTAGTTTGTTTGCACATGTTTTTCCTTTTTTAATTTCAAGGTTTGTTCTAGTCTCTTGATACATGTGTGCACAATACTGCAGACTTGAAAAATCTATTACATGTGTGGACTTTCGAAAGCAAATACCACAATGCAGCCATCTTTAATGATGCCTTTTACTGTCAAGACTTACTGCTTAAGGCAGTCTCACTCTTAGTCCTTTATTTATGGTAGCTACATTTGGAAATTACACTTTAAAACCTTTCTATTTTTCATATGAACATTTGTAGAAGTAGTTTTACTCAGTTAACTTATACACTGTACAGATAATGTGTTTAAAAAAAAAAAAAGACAGCTGTGTTGGCCCTGATTCAAAACTGAGTCAGCAGAATTGTCTCCTTAACTTCTACAAGCTACGGATGAGGCTGATGGCCAGTTATACTGTGTTTTTTCTCCATCTCACCCTCCCACCGGTCTTTATTTTGGTTACGTTGATTATTCAGGTATATGAAAACAAAAACAATTCTCATGTTTTTAGACAGGCAATAAAAAGCAATTGGCTCTACCACTTTGCTGCTTTAATTTGAATATATAGTGCAAGTTTTGACATTTTAAATACACCTACATTTTCACACTTTATGTCATGAATTAGGCAGTTTTATTCCCAAAATCAATCTTCTGTTTGTTTGTTTTAACAATGCAAAAATAGGGTAGGAATATAATAAATTTATTCAGGCCCAGTGGTAGCAGAGAGAAAAGGGCAACTCGGTTCAAGGATTAAAGATCAAATGTTGGTATGGCATGCTGTGAGGACTTCTCTTGGCATAAGAACAGATCCAGATCAAAGATGTCTTGTGCAGAGCTAGGATTAGGGCCATGTTGATTGAGGCAGTGGTTCTTAAACTGAAGAGAACATGAGGAAGAAAAAGAAAAGGAAAAGTTCTCCACAGAACATCCGGTTCAGATAATAATGTTCAGAAACTTCACAGAAGTTCTAGTGTGCCTATCTCGGTTCTTAAGACTTTGTCCAAACTAGAAGGGATTCTGATAATTTGAGTGCTATGAATATGCAGTTTCTTGAACACACTTTTCTAAGGTGAAGACTTATTAAAAATCTAGTAACCAATACTCAGAACTTGGACACAGTAGTTTTGTCTTCCAGAAGGTCAGAGAATATTTTCTATAGTATTCATTAGCATTGGATGTTTCATGTTTTTCTCTTGCATGTTTTCTCATTCTGCCCTTTTGATTAATGATGATAAACCTAGCAGTCTGGTGTTGAGTATGTGCCTCCTACCTTTAAAGACTGCTGGACTCTTAGATTGCTCTGTGGAACCATGAGGCTGAATCTCAAAACATTTTCAGTGCAGATCAGAAAATATTCAGAGCAATTCTCCAGAAATAAAATGAGTGCCAGGAAAAATTCAGGAGAGCTTAGCTGTCTCCAGGATATGAAGAGGCAAGAAGAATCCACAAATAATTAATACACCTTACTGTATCTGCTTTGTGTTTGGCTGGTTTACAAATACCATAGCAAGTCGATCCAAAAGATGTGGTCAAGTATGAATGGTCACTAAATACTCGCTGGTTTCTCTCATTACTTTCTTTATTGAGTACAACCATCTAAGATATATCATGATTTGAACAAAAATAAATGAAAAATATATACTCTAGGCATATATATACACATATGTATATAGCACTATTGCCAATACCTTAAAATAATACTTAAAGATCAAAATTCAAAATATATAAATAAATCAAGTTAACTCAGCACAAATGCAAAGTAGGTAAATTTTTTTCAGTCATTTTGTCAACCTGCTGGTATCATTGTACCTTGAACCTAAATGACTCAATTTTGGGGACTAAGGGATGGCAGCCTTAATGCTGTATTTGAAATTCAATGCATAGTTTGGTCCCACCTCAAAACTTGATTAATTTCTTCTTGCTGAAGAAAGAGCAGAAGCAGAAAGATTTGGAGAAACCATTACTTTTACCGCTGAACTAACAATTATTCCTTAAGTCGTTTCTCACTTTTCATCTTCACCAGGGACTTAGTATGCTTCTAAAGAACATAAGGAAATTATTTGCACTGCTTCTAAAAATGGCCCTGTATTTGCTTGTCTAGGTAAATGACACTTGTGATTTTGTAAAGAAAGTTCTATCAGAGAAAAAGTGATTACAAGTCCATGTTCCTGTTTAATAATATTGATATTGTTGTTCTTTGAGGACACCATCTTTGTTCTCTGTCTTTAAAAGTAAAATCTTCTAAGACAGACATTTCAAGACATGTTTTTAACACTTCTCTTTAACAGTGCATGCTGTATTGCCCATGGTTCAAATTTTACAGCAGCTATGTTGTAGATATTCTGATTATCTCTTTCCATGTGAATTTGATGTAGAAATACTTTTTATGGCATCTATATAGGAGCTGTAAGTGTTTGTACTGTATAGAGATTGTTGTTTTGTTAAATGCTTTTTCATTCAGCATGACAAAAATTTATGTTTTCCTTGTTTTCAGGAATGAGATTTCAGGATTTAGAAGTGAGATCACTTAACCTTGTGCTCCCAAGATATGGACAGAGTCTGCTTGAGGATCCAAGGGCTGAAATAAGAAATTTGTATGATATTCTTATTTCTTAATTTTTGTCATTATAACTGGAAAAAAAAATACATTTTTCAGAAGTTTTTACTTCAGAAAATAAAGTGAAGTTGTTGGATCTGACAACAGTAACGCTGGTAGCAATGCAGAAGTGTTTTATGATAAGGAAAACATAGGATCAGGAATTTAGAATGCAAAATGTGGCTGCATAAGAATTCAGCTGGAAGTTAAAATTGATCTTCAGTGGTGAGCCTCTCTTTTTGCTAGGATGCAATGTTGCCTAGCTTACTACTGGACAAGACTGACAAACGCAGAAAGAATCTTAGCTGCAAAATTATTACCAATATAAGTCCTAAAATGTGTAGGTTAACCCATGCAAGCGGTGACTGTATTGAATGTGTTACGCTGATGCATTTAAGCTTCATTTCTAGAGGTGGTCAGATTTATGGATAAGTTGCAAGAAGTGCAGTATGGGATAGTAATGTAAAATGGTTTTGATTCACTTCTGCATTTTGAAAGTTGGTTGTAGTCCAGTTGCACATTTTAACTGAAATTGAAGCTCAGGAAACTCTTGATAACATCCTTAATGTAGAGACTGCATGAGAACAGAGGTGTTATATAGGGTGGAGAAAAGGTAGTTAACATCTAATTTAAAGATATTGAGGTCCAATTAGAACACTTTTCTTCTCCAAAGTATATCAGAACCTATTACGCTTTTTACACATCTGGTTTTCTAAAAGCTAATTTCAGTATGTGTGTTCCTTTCCATAATGATTTACCTAAATCAGATTTACTACAATATCTGTAAATGCTAAATTTTCAATAAATGGGTGAGCTAAGTGTACAAATATATGCATTAATGTGCAATTATGTATTTTGTGCTTGAATTTTTGTAAACACAAAGATTTAGTGAGATCATAGGAAATATTTTTACAGAAATATTCTTATAAATGATTTTAATAAATTAAATTATTTAACAAAGTTTAAATTGCACTCTTGCTAGCATCCTGTCTGAATTTAACCCTTGCTGAACAGTTAAAATTTTTTAAAAATTATTTACATTATAATAGGATGTTGTTACGGAAAAAAAAATCTTTAGCCATTTTATAGTGATGGGCCTAGAAAGGGCTATTTCTCCTATACCCATCACTTTTGAAGACTAGGAAAATAAGAGCTATCCATTAAGACTGCCATGAATCTGGGTGTTCATAGTAGCTTTTGTCCTAAGACTGATGAAAAATATTTTGTTATAATGCAGAAAACATTCAAATAGCATTTTTTTCAGAGATTTCAGTTCTCACAAAGGTGCAAAAATAACCACAGTTGCTCGGAATGGTGCCCTCGGGTACAAAAGCAAACACATGGCCAAAAAATTCAAGGTACTTTTAAGTCTACCATAGGTGTATGAAGTAATGAAGAACTGCAGCTTATGCATCAAAAGTTCTAGAGTGGAAAAAATTGTAAATAACTTGTTGCTTATTCTTATTAGAAAAAATATTATATTCTTATTAGAAAAAATGTTATTGGAAAAGATATCTGAGATTTAACTTGTCAAGAAAATCAAAATCGCGAAGTTGTGGCCTACTAAAATATGTTCGGACTCTGATCTCTATAGTTTTCTGCCTTTCTTTTTTTAATTGCATTTACTGGATAAATTCCACTGTTAAAGACACATCACCTGATTTTTTTTGCGTAAAGTTACCTAACTCAGAATAAAAGCCTAAAAATTACTCTCACTGCTCCATCCATTGAAGATCTCATTCTTTTGATAGCTGGTAATGGTGTTTTCCTTTTCAGAAAGCAGTTGGTACTGATGGATTAGGAGGAGGGTACGTTTAATATAGGGTATAAGAAACCATAAACGATGTTTTCGGCTAGGTTCTGCTAAACATTATTCAGTCCACATAAACATTTATTTTAAGAGTATTATGTTGTTTGTGTTGTGTTTGATAAGTTATTTATCTATTTATTGTACTACTCACATCTTTTGATGTGGTGACCTCAAATTATTTTCATAGTAAGTTGAACTCTTAAACCTCTGTTGTGATGCATGTCATTAAGAAATACAAATTTTGCACTTTTAAAATTTTTGCTCTCTTGAGTATTCATTTAATTTTTCTCTTTTATTAAATACTTACCTGGTTTTGGAACGCAAGATGCTTGTACTTGCAGGGAGACTGTGATTGAGTCCCAAAGGGAACACATTGAGCAACTAGAACATGCCAGAGAGATACTTGTGAGTCAGCTAAAAAGGAAAGGAAATGAAATTGAAGAATCCGTCCTACGGCTGAAAGAGCAAGAAACAACAAGCCAAAGGTATTGTGAAAAATAGAAAACTCCATGGTGGAAGAATTAGAAGAGCTATGTCATAATGTTTATATATAGCTGTGAAAATGACTTGTTCTGTTAAGAAAGCTGTACTTTATTCACTTTTTTCCCTTTGGTGAAACTAAGTCATAAAATGTTTTAACAAATAGCCATGGATAATTCTAAGCAAGGAGATTGTTAGGATAATAGGTGGTTATGTTTTTTCACAAATAAACAGAGGTTCATAATTACCATTTTAGAGAATTCATTTCCAGCTGATTCAGATTCAACTAAGTTCAACTCATTAAGTTTTAATCATCTACTGTTTCTTCAATATAATTCTTAAAAAATTTTAGATATAGGTTCATAGTGGATAATTTAATGTTTATTAATACTCGTTGATAATTTGGAATGTACAAATAATAGAAAAATAATTGCCCTGTAAGGGTAGATTAGCAAACTTTTGAAGGAATATTGTATAGCTGTGCAGTGAAACAAAGGCAGACGAACATGCTTGCAGAATGTGTTTCACAGTAAAGCCTCTATTAGTTTAATATCTTTTCTTTCTCTTTCTTCTTTCACTTTTGCAAAAATACATGCAAAATTATATAACTTTGCATATATTTTACCTCTTTTGACTGTTTCAATTTCAGCCTGTTACTTTTAATTGTATTAAGGATCTAATATGGCACGATCCTGCATTCCTTATTCATTTGATTTCAATGAAAGTTCTACTTGGATGAGAAATATGTGGTCAGTTCTTTAACTGCCCTTCAAGAGAGGGACCCCGTTATTATGTGTGAGCATTCTTTTGTGCATCAGTGGCACTACATAAATAATACATCATAATGTTTGCTATTAAATTATTCACAAAGTCATAAGTCTCCCCTATTCAGAATTTCCTTTATATAGTTTAAATAGGTTAAAGAAGTTGTTATCATAAATAATTTCTCAGTCTGTGCCTACAGTGAATTCAGAAAATATTTAAAAGATTTTTTCATTATTTGAAAATAATCTGATACAAATCTCAAAGAACTTGTGTGCTTCGTTTTTCTATAGATAAACACTGTTTTTAAGTACAGCAGTCAGAAATTGAACATAACTTCTAAATTCGATGTCAGCTACCATGTTTCTGTGAAATTTTTTAGGAGTTTTAAAAAAAAGATACACTTCAAATTCAGCTAAAAAAATCTTTAAAGTCAGGCTATAAAAAGTAGTGCAGAACCTGATTTATTTACGTTTATCAAATTACTTGTATACAATCCATTATACTTGACCTAAGTTACAATCTGTGAATTCATGTTCTAGAATTATTTCCTTTATAGTCTATTTCTTGTTTGAAACTGGATGAAAGATACATTAAGTATTTAAGAGTTACTGTGGTTGGCTGAAGACACTGGGGAAGAAATTGAAAAATGTCCACTAGTGCATATCCAGAATAGTGTGAGTTCTATAATTTTGCCACTAGAATACTTTATGGAAGGCTGTTAATCCCCATGTTTTTCAAGTTATATTTTTCTTATGCTGAATGAACCAGAGCCAGAATTTAGAGGGATACTGTTCTCTCCAGGTTTAACTGTAGCCATAGGTACCTATACATATTATCTTCAGTAGATTTTCATTAGCTTTTTTCTTGGAAGTCTTGTAATTGCTTTCTAGAACAGTCTGTATTAGTTGTTTTATGACACAAATAGATTTATAGGTTCTATGTAATTCTTATTTTTAATCTGCTTTGCATCAGCAGAGAAGAAACTGTCAATACGAGATTATTGGAGGAAAAATTGGAAATTTGGGTGACTGATAAGGTCATCTTATTTTGTCTTTGTAGCTTATGTCTTTGAATTTTGATACAATTGGCAGCTTTTTCTTGTGTTTTGTAAGAATACGCTTGGCTGTCATCGAGTTATATTACTACCCAAAGACAGTTAATCTGTTGAGATTATTTAGGAACTGTATGGTGCCAAAAGGGCATAATAAATGTGCTTCCACCAATCTTCATGTTGTAGTACCATTTGATCTCAGCCTGGTGTTAACAAAATTAGGTTACTTTCAACCTTCAGGAAAATATTCTTTATTCTGCTACGTGGTTAAGAAATTCTTGTGATTGAAATAACTGTAGTTTCCAAGTAGTGAAGCAGCCACAGTTAATAATCATTGATCCATCAGCAGTAAGGGAGGGAGATACTAGTTATCCTGAGTCCTATACCCACAAGAAATCCAGTTATATTTTAAAGCTGCCTTTGCAGCTTCACTACAGTTTCTGTATAACAACATAACAGAGCTGAGTTCATATGCAGTGTAGTCCTCAAGATGATTATTGTAACATGGCTACAATCAATGTTTTTTTTTCAATATTTCATTAGATACTGTTTCAGGAATATATAATTCTGACTTAATTCTAACTTAAAGGAGAAATTTGGCCTGTGGGTTGTTAGACTAAACACATTTTCTTAAGTACAAAATTTAACTGCATTTAGCCTAACTGTTTTTAATTTGAAGATGGCCAAAGCCATCATAACCTCATGGTTTGATGTCTCTGATACACACTGCGCAAGTTAAAACATTAAGTCTAAACAATCACATTTTGCAAGCAGCTAGCTTCAAATAACTTAACTGTTCATCGTACTTTCCAAAAACATTTTTAAAGCCACCCCAAAATGCATTTGTGAAACAGGTACTTGGTTTTTGCATGTTTGTGGGGTTTTTTTGTGTTTTCTTTTGTTGTTTTTTTAATGAAAAAGATTATTTGCCAGTCAGTTTTTGATTCCTTTGGCATTTTTTGCTGCATGCTCCAAAGTCATGCTCCAATGACTTTGGAATTAGACCTATTAAATGTGTGGATTTTTGGACAGGAGTATCATATCTGACGCACTCATGACTTCTGTGTTTGCATTATAGCATTGCAGACCTAGATTAAATGTGGAACATGTTAGTCACAATGAATTATCTATAGGGTTTTGAGAGACTACAGCATATATATGAATTTGCTAAATCATGTCTAGTATAAAAAACCCCTTATATTTGCATTTCCATATCTGATTTTTCATTTTTAACCTGTTTCCCTAAAGATCATGACTTTTTTTCGTTTATAGATAGCTCTTTAGCCAGGAAAACAAATATGGAATTTTATATTGGTATTTAAATAATCTTAATAACTTAGATGCTAGAGCTATTGATGCAATGTTAATGTTTTGCTTATTGCAAATATACTATCAATTACAACATAAAGGTGCTACTAGAAGGTAAACTTTGTTGAGGGTTTTTTTTCCCCTTTATATTTGACTTCCTATAAGGAATAAGAGGTAAAGGAAAGAACATAATGTGTATCGACATATAATCCTAAGCATTGTAAAATGAGAAGAGTACTGCACATTGATGTTCTATTCTTTACTTCTCTGCTTGGGAGTCTATGTATATATCTTGGTCATTGATGCATTTGTGATTGAGAACTGTTAGCCTAGAAACCTTTTGTTTATTTTGCCAGACAGGGTAAGTGATCCTGAGAAGTATGGTGGTGATATTTTTTTTTATTCACTTATTTTTCTTGTTCTGAATGGGAATGGAGAAAGTTTGTGAGCCACAGGTCCAGTTGATAAAATAGTCAGGACTCTGGAAGAGTAGTCTCAGTATTGTATCCATGTCCTGCTCATATGGAAGTAAAGACAAGATGCAAGGGATGTGGTTTAATTGGACCTCAATTTTATTAGCTTAGCCATCTGGGATTTACTGGCATAAATTTGTACAGTGCAGGTCAAGATCCTTTCTTTAATCATTTCCTTCTGGTGTAGGTCGCTATCAGTCCCCCATTCCCACACAGCTGGTCCCCAGCCTGTTATTGGGACCCCACTCTATATGCTTTTAATCCAAATGATAAGAGGTCTGGAAAAGAGATTGTCTCTTTGGTGTACTTCAGACGTTAACCCCAAACATAATTCTTAGTTTTTTAAAGAGTCACTTTCTCCTAACTTCATTTCCAATTTCAGACTTTTTAATCCAGCTTTAAGATGAGGTTTAGAATGGAAGGATAGAGTTCATGTTCCTTATTTCTGCACTTGTGGCAGAAGGCATGCTAGAGCTAAATCAGTATGCCCATTAATTCAGGTTACTGTCTCAAAAGGGATATTAGTTCCTTTTCTTTTTCTAACTTCTGCTCCAGGTCTACCTCCATGTCTTCAGGTTCTGTGGCAGAATTTTTGGCTTTTTTGGCAATAGAGAAAATATTGAATGAGCTATCTTAGTACAGCTTTATTCTTACATATTATTTTATTATTCTTTGAGCAAAATATTATCTATATAAGTAAAAGGTAACATTGACTTTTATATCAAATCTCTATATAACCCCTATTTTTAAGTTATATCAGAATACCTGGGCAGATGTTCTGGGAGCAGAATACATCAACTACCTGGGAGGGAGAAAGCTGTGTAGATAATCAATTTCTATTCTGTTCTACTGTTTTCTGACTTCATTTATAGAAAATTTTTAATCTTCCCAACAGATTCTTCTTCAATTAACTTTGCCTTGCCCACGAAATCTGAAATGATTTTGTTCTTCAACAGCAAGCTCCTTGTCATGTACCTAGGTGCATTGGACATTTCTTAGAGATATTTTATTTAAATAAATAAATAAAATACTGTAGAAATACTGTAGAGAAGATAATTTTGTTGCTCTAGCCTATAATGAGAGCTGAGATTGTGATCAATGTAATGCATTAATAACAAATTAATGGCACATGCTTTCTGTAGCTAGAAACTTCATGAGATAAATACTCTTAAAATTGTGAGAATTGAAGTGATCCCAATAAAAAGTAATTTTTCGCTTCCGAATTTGAATAATTTACTTCATAATATCAGTACCCCAAACCTGTTTAAATCAAATGCTGTTTCATTCGCTGTTGAAAAAATAGTTAATGTTGATTGTCAGGAGCCATGGGGTTTACATCTGTACATCATAAATTTCACTATCATCTGCTTCTTTTTCTACTTAAAAAGAAGGGGAGAAAAAAAAAAAAGCCCCCTGCTTAAAAAAGAAGGGGGAAAAAAAAAAGAAAGAAAAAGCCTTTGAAGGCATCAGAGCCTTTTGTTTGATGTGTGGAACAAGATTAATAAAAACGTGCCACTACATTAGCTTTTAAATAGCTAGCATGAGACAGTGCTGCTGTCTATACTCACCACAACTTTAATTTATGTAGATAACATGTTTTAGACACATGATAGTTTTAGCATTGCGTTAGGGCTGTTTCTTGCAGAAGATCTCAGGTTTGTGAGCGTGTTTATCTTCTGTGTATTCTGACAATTAACTGGGCAATGCCAAAACACAATAGGCTTTGATATTTTACAGAATAAAAGGAAAGTATTTCACGTACTCAGCTGGTTTACAGATGTCTAAGCTTTGTAGTCCATTTTCTTGCTCCAGCATGGCATTGTGACAATTCCTTCAATATGTCTAAAATAGATAAATATTGGAAGAGAAATTACCTTTTCAAATGCTAAAGATTTATTCTGATTTTTATCATATTTTATATTCATACAAATCAGAATTGGTTTCTCTTCCTGTACTTGAAGAAGCTGTGAAAGTTATGGGGTTTAGTTTCACTGTTTGAAGTAAGGGAAAACATCAGAAATAAATATTTATTTAAATTTTGAATTATTTTAAACATCCTTTCTATTAAACTGTACATTCTCAAGCCAATCTTAGAATTGTAACAATATGGAACATCTATATGGATATTAAGTGATTTTCATGTAGCTAAGACACACCTGCAGCTTGTTTGAATGCCAGCCTTAAGGTGTTGTAGTATAAATTGCTAAGTCACTTTTAGCAGTATTTGATAGGTTTAAACTCTAAGAGGAAACTCCATAAAATGGTAACCTACTGGCACCAAATACTTTGGAGGGTGGAAAAGAAGTGAATGGAAAACAAATAATCTCTTTAGGTATAGGATTGTTTTCTCTTCCTGTCATATACAGTTTGATACGATAAACAAAGATGTGTATGTATTGATTGAAGCTGCTATGTCATCATGCAGCAGAATGTTTATTTACCTAAATTCTGTAATGTGGATTATAGAAGAAGAAATTCATTTGGGTATTACACACTAAATCTTCTCCCAAATGTGTTGTAGAAAGCTGATTTGCAAAGAATTTCAACTTTTCAAGACAAAAATAAGAAGATAATTCATTTTGTATCTTTAAGCTCATGATGCATTTCTTTTTAATACAATTTTGAAGGCTAAACATTCGGGACAATGTGGAAATGATCAAGGTCCGTAAACAGCTGGTTGAGAAAAGCAGTGCTCTTTCAGCAATGGAAGGAAAATTTCTCCAGCTTCAAGAGGTAATTGCAATTTGGTCAGTAACATTCCTTTACTCTTGGCACATAAGCATGCGTAAATGGAAAATAAATATACACAGTTCTAGATTCTGAGTCAATGCTGAGTACGTGAAAATGAACTACATAATACATTGCACCCAAGCTACTCCAAATGTGTAGGCTTTTTTAGTCTTAGGGGTTTTTTTCCAGAAGGGTCTAGCTGGTCTTAAAGATTTTTATCTGCAAAGCCATTGCAGGCAGATTGTGGAGAATGAACTGAGTTGTCTGGCTATCTAAAGAGATTCCTGATCATTTAAAAAGATGGCTTTGACTTAAATGTACTGATTTACTAAAGAAGGGGCACCAGACCCCCTTCACTTTTATCAGTCTTCGATAAAGTGGGGGAGGTTTGGCTGTTTAGAGTTCTGATGTTAGGACTTCACTTGTGTTCCTAATTTCCTAAATGGAAATTATTGTAGAGGGCTACTGTAAGTAATAGATTTTTCTTTATAAAAAGAGCAGTTTCATTAAAATATATCACCAGAACATGCAACTGCATGGTAGATTCCATATACATTTTAGTCATACAGCATTTTTCTCCTTCTTCCCGTAGGTATTTGGAGAACTGCATGTGTATACAGACAGTGGTAGTATGATAATAGCTTAGAAACGGGAGAGTTCCTGTGAGTAGGAATCCTACATGCAATAGAGTTTTATAAAGTATCCTAGCCTTAAGAGGTGGAAGCACCAGATATCCTTGTAAACTCTCAGTACTGCCTGCTTCTTATTATTTTAGTATGCTAAATAACACTTGTACCATTAGATTTTTGTTCCGTTCCTTTTTTCCTGTGTTTTTCTGCTTCTACATTTTGCTTTGCTTTGCTTCCCTCCCCCCCACCTCGGTGTAATACCTATATCTTCTCTGCCAAAGCAGCTCTTCTGTTAGTAGCTCAAATCTAATTTTTCACAGGGTGAGCTATGTAGAATGTAAATTCCAGAGGAGACAGGTTTCACATGGCTTTCTGTGTTAAATAGAAAGCGATAAGTAAACTGTTCCATTTTAAATCATATGCAACTTTTTGGTAATATACAGCAAACGTCAAGTACTTATGCCTCTATCTTGGCAGCAGCTGAATAGAAACACATGCCTAGGATTCAAATTGGTATTTGAAGACATTGTTTCTAATACTCAGAGTGAAAGCTGCATTTTTGAAAAGGATGTGTGTTTTCTGTCTCTTTTTTTTTTTTTTTAACAAGATAAAGGATACAATGGTTTTCCCATTTCCAATCATTTGAATATTTGAAACGTGTTTACTAAATGTGAACAACTGTAAAACCTAAAATTTCTAGTTTAGATGGCATGTAAAGTACTTATCAACAGAGCAGTTTTTAGTATTTTTTTATGTTTATCTTGATGATTTTTATGTCTCTTGAGTTCATTATCATTTACTTTCAGCTTCTACCAGTTGAAACCCATATAGAATCATAGAATAGAATCATAGAATAGTTTGGGTTGGAAGGGACTTCTAAAGGTCACCTAGTCCAACCCCCCTGCCGTGGGCAGGGACATCTTCAACTAGATCACGTTGCTCAGAGCCCCGTCCAACCTGACCTGGAATGTTTCCAGGGATGGGGCATCCACCACCTCTCGGGGCAACCTGTGCCAGTGTTTCACCACCCTCGGCATAAAACATTTCTTCCTTATAGCTAGCCCAAATCTACCCCCCTTTAGTTTAAAGCCATTCCCCCTTGTCCTGTCGCAACAGGCCCTGCTAATACCTTTGTCCCCATCTTTTTTATAAGCCCCCTTTAAGTATTGAAAGGCTGCAATAAGGTCTCCCCCAAGCCTCCTCCTCTCCGGGCTGAACAATCCCAACTCTCTCAGCCTTTCTTCATAGGAGAGGTGTTCCATCCCCCTGATCATTTTTGTGGCCCTCTTCTGGACCTGCTCCAACAGGTCTGTGTCTGTCTTGTGCCAAGGGCTCCAGAGCTGGACGCAGCACTCCAGGTGGGGTCTCACCAGAGCAGAGTAGAGGGGCAGAATCACCTCCCTCGACCTGCTGGCCACGCTTCTTTTGATGCAGCCCAGGATACGATTGGCCTTCTGGGCTGCGAGTGCACATTGTCAGCTCATGTCCAGCTTTTCATCCACCAGTACCCCCAAGTCCTTCTCGGCAGGGCTGCTCTCCATCCCTTCATCCCCCAGCCTGGATTGATACCGGGGGTTGCCCTGACCCAGGTGCAGGACCTTGCACTTGGCCTTGTTAAACCTTATGAGGTTCACACAGGCCCACTTCTTGAGTTTGTCCAGGTATAATTCCTCCATGTTCATCTTTGAACTTGAGTCAGCCCAAAATGTGAAACCACAGAATGATAAGAGCCTATAATGCTGCTCCATCACTGAAGTTGAGTTTGCTACCAAACGTTTACAGGACAGGGTTTTTTGTAGCCACTTGAATGAAGGAATGTACAATCTGCTTAGAAGAACAAAGGACCCTGAAACTGTTTGAATTATGTTTTTGATCCCATTGGTATATTTATTTGCTTTAATTACAGACAGAACATTCAGGATTTCGTGATTTGTAATATGAGATATGCTAACCTGTACGTCTACAATTTAAAATACTATAGAGAGTTAATTCTTCTCTCGAACAACCAATACAACAATTTCATAACTGTAATTGAGAGCAGTTTATGTTCATTTGTGCAATATTTCTAGAAGGTATATATCCATTTTCTTTAAATGAGTTATTTCTGATGGACAACAATATCAAGGCATGTTTCCAAAGAAATAAAATTCCAGACTAGAGATATTAAACTAAAATCATCATCCCAATTGTTGCCGTGACCCGAGTCTTGGGATACTCCAGGGAGAGCAGGATAGAAAACAGTTTGGGCATAATGGGAAAAAAAAAGTGCTGACAAAACAGTCAGATATAGAAGAATATCCAGGTAAAGAATGCATTTTGGGGAGGGGGGGGGGAAGGAAGGGTGAAGTCATGGTCCCCTTAACGTTAATGAATAAAGTTAATCTAAAATGGTCAGGACAGTAGCGGAGACACAAAAGGATTAGAATGAAGTTGAAGCAAGGAGATTTTTCAGGAGGATATTTTTAGTGCTTTTAATGAGATGGTTGAGTAGAATAAATATGGTTGTTGAATTTGTTTTCAACTGTTTTGGAAATTAAGGAAAGAGATAAGGGTGAAATGGTCTATGAAAGGCAGCTTTGCCAAGGTGGGTTTTAGGGGTTTTTTTTCTTCATATATAGTGGGTTGAAGTGACACAAGTTATTGAAATGGAAAAGAACTTCAGGAAAAAATTGAAGCTGAGAGATGGGGAAGAAAACATGAGTTCACTTGGACAGTTGGAAGGGTTAGAGACTGTAAGGATTCTGATTTTGAGGAGAAAGGAAAGAAATTCGGAGAGAAATTAAGAGAGTGTAAAAGAATTATTTTTAAGGTGTCATTTTTTGAAGTTATTGAAATACAGTTCACAGATATGGGACAGCAAGAGGAGCACTGAGGAAAGACTGTTAAAATTGATGAGTAATATACTTCATTATCTCTCTGAAATAAGACTGACTGCTAATATTATTTATTCTCCACGATGTTTTTCTTACGGAGAAATGAGATATGAGAGGCTGAAGATCAGGTTGGTGATTGGGTTTTCTCTGGGGTTTTTGTTTGTTTCTAGGATATTCAGTCTGCACATGAACCTAAACGATTTGCACAGGATTCACATTCAGCTTCTCCATTTAACTGCTTTGTAGGAATTTTATATGGAAAACATGAAGCTAACTTTTTTCTGCCTACAGTCATTAAACATTATCTATACTCATACATATAGTTGACATAAATTTTCATATAATCACTTTATTAAACAAGAGATTGGCTTTTGGGCTGTTTTGTTTCAAGTCATACTTTGAATGTGATTTACATTGAAATTCTTAATGAATGAGGCTTTATTAAAGCATTGTGGAATATAGGGAGTATAATATTAACTAATATTCTGGAAATTGAGGTTCTATCAGCATCCTCCATTTAATATTAAAATTGGTTAAATGTGCCTTAACGTAATCCATTGAAGTAAATTAAAATGTAAAAGAAATCATAAGTCCCTCGTTAAATTACTGTTAGCAGGGAAATAGAACTGAGTGCATTAGGATCATGAAACAATTATATATCTACAATTAAGGGTTAACAGAGCTGTGGCAAGTTCTGTGATTAACATAACTGTGGTCAACATTCATTTTTGCTTGCTACTGCAGTGTTTTTGGTCAGCATGTCTAACCGCTGTAACCGCAGCAAAATCTTTTAATTGCTTAACAGATGTATTTCTTGGTCGTTTTCATCATGACTGAACTGAGGGTTTAACGTTCATGAGAGCGACAAGAATGCCACCTTCTCCCGGCCATGTGTAATGAAAGTTGCTTTCAGTTACTTGGTTCAAGAGTGTCTCCTGTTGACCGCATTGAGAATATATATTAAATTCTGCCATGAGAGACCACTGGTTGAATATGCAGAGTACTGTAACATTCTACTAAGTGTGTGTTGTTTGTGGGGGGGGGGGTTCTGGATTTGCCTGCCTTCCTTTTCATAGAACCAAAGGAACTTGAAGAGGAGCCATGATGCTTTAATAGCAAAAGGTGATGAACTGAATCTACAGCTTAAAGAGGAGCGGTTAAAGTGCCTCCATCTTGAAAAAGAATTGCAATCAGTGACTGTTTCAAACCGAAGGACAGAGGAGGTGAGATTGTGTTCAAGAGAGCTAGAATCTGCTTTAGATGGTACACATAGATAAGAGAAAAGTTAATGATGGGATACCTTTTAATTGCGGAGATGTGAATAGACCTTTCAAACACATTCAGAAGACTAACCTGGTAATATATATACTTTTATCCCCTTAAAAAGAAAATCCTGTGGCTGCTGCTTGCACTTCATAGAATCGTGAACCATACCTGGTCTCCATGCCACATAATCACTGCACCAGCATTTGGACAGTATTCGAGGCTAAAGCATAGGATTTCATGTCAATTCTGTTACTACACAAGTGGTTTGTTAACCAGAAAAAAATCATAATACTTGATTTATTGATCACATATTGCTAGTTTTTTAGTATTATTTCAACCTGATTTAATTACAGTTACAGTGTAGTATTACGTCTTACTCAGCAGTTCAAGTCAGTCACTTCTATTTCTTTGTCTAGTGGCTCTCAGAGACAAGTAGCATCACTAATAATCACCCAGATATAGGGCTAAAAATCAAATGTTTTATTTCTCATTCTCATCAATATATGAGGAGTAAGAGTCTACAAACTTACTTGTTTTTTCTTTCATTTTGTAGCAAATTAAATTTAGTTTTACCGCCTGGTTTACCTGTTTTGCAAGTATTTTACATGAACCAAGGTTACGAAGATTACCTCATAGATATTTCCTCCAAACCTTTAAACTATTGTAATGCATGTAGGGTGTATCTTCTGGGTTAAAGCATCTTGTATCTTTAAAACCATATCCTGCTTTAGTGAGTATTTTGAAAGCAAGGACTTATTCTTTCTATAAGGTCAATAAAAAAATATTTACAGGAGCCATTAACTAGCTAATACTAATACTCACCAAAACAGAAATAAAAATTTTTAATGCTATAGATTTTTTTTTTTTTTCCCCCCTCATAAGGCAGAGTGTGATTAGATACTGTTGTTCAGCTATGACATTTTAGTCTCAGCTTCATATAAACAACATGAAAAAGACTGCCTGGGCCAAATGTAAATCCATGTGGTGGAAAAAAAAGTGTTATTTTGAAGCTTCTAAGAGACTGTTGTATAAAAAGAACAAATAAGAGCCTAACAATGCCTACAAATTATTAACTAATTGTCTTTACATATTCACTGTAATTTCCTTTTGTGCTGTGCATTGCTTGAAACCTCCTTCTTCATTTTAGTTACAGGAAAGAATAAACGATCTAGAAAAAGAGAAGGAACTCTTGAGAGAAAACTATGATAAGCTGTATAACAGGTAAGTTATGGTTTCTGTATATAAAAAAACTTGATCCCTGTCCTGTTTAATAGGTCTTCATATACTGTGTGCTTGAATGTGCATATGCGTATTGTGTGTTTGTGCACACATGTAAATATATTCATGCTACAGTTCATCATATCAGTAAGTGTATATGGAATCTTTTATGGTGTTCTCTCTGTATTTCATCTGTTCTGTTGAAACAGAGCAACTTCCATGCTTGTTCTAATACTCTTGAAATAGTAGATTACTTATTTTAAAAAATCTAATTAAAAAATAAGTAGAAGTCACTTTATTTTGAACATCAATGCAAAAAGTTTTTATTTGAATTTCTAATAATTTTTTTAGGGTTATTGTTGAAAGAAGAATACATCTAGGTAGACATATATTCCTTTGGGTTTATTTTATTTGGCGAAAAGTGGTGTTTGAACTTTTTGTATAAGTTCTTCCAGCACTTCTCAGTGGACCTTTATAAAGTCTGATATTTGACAGCTTCTCCAATGTTTATTTTTGAGGGGTGGTTTGTTTGTTTTGGTAATAGCTACCATTTCACTTGTACTGGTTCTGTTTGAAGTTTTTTGTATAGGCTTATGTAAGTTTTTACAAAGGTTCCTATACATAATAAGTTGTATAAATTGTATCAGCAGTGCTTACAATGAAAATGAAAATACCTTGCCGGATATGATTCAGAAATTCTCTGGTACAGAACAGAAGTAATTATAATCAATTGACACAAGCATATTAAAGGAAAAAATGACCTTTAAATGAACTTTTTCTTTATTGTGAAACCATGTGGTCTTTTACACTGAAGAGGGTTAGAAAATAAGAGAAATTTCCTGGAGCTAATAATTGCCTCAGAAAGTAGGTAAAATGATTGAAGTCTTTTCTCATATCAAAATTATTTATCCTCTTAAAGTTTATTTGGTTTGTCAGTGAGATGTCTGTCAAAAAAAATACCAATGAGTAAACACAATGTGAGTGATATCAACTGTTGTTTATAGTATTCGTACAATATTTATTATACTTTTTGTACTTTCTATGGTGAAATTAAAACTTATAGTAGTAAAAAAAGGTGAGTACAAATAGCATAAAACAGATTTTTTACATATGAGATATAACAGTTGTATAATCACAATATTTAGAGTTTTGTATAGGGGCAGTTGGTCAGTTGTCTCTCGCTTAAGTTCATTGTAGATTCCTCCAAAGTCTGATCATGTTATAAATATTTCTGGTTATGATTTTTTTTCTGCTCTATCATTATGCAGAGAAATAACTCTTAGCTAACAAATAAACTTACAATCTTGGCTTGAAATTTTCTGTTCTATTTAAGTCATAGTGGGATAACTTAAAAAGATGTTTAACTAGATAAATTTAAACGTGGTTCTCTCATGGCCCAGTAATCTACAATATGGCTTTTCTTTTCCCTAAAATGAACTGTCTTTTCATATACTCCCAGTTAAACTTTGATTCATGTTTCATCATTCCATGTTACTATATAGGTAACAAGAAATTAGAAAGACAAATGGATCATTTCATTATAACTACTGTTTAATGGCTAACTTCTTCTGTTGCCCATTTGAACAATGCAACTTCACTACTGCTTACTTGTTGCTAGCAGTGGATATGCCAGTATCCACAGGTGCCAGATAATTAATAAATATTTCCTTCTTTTTTTAATGGAGGAAAAGAGGTGTAAACCCATTCTTTGCTAATGTTATTTTTTTGGAAAATCATTTGAAGTTGATGGGAATTTTGCCAAAGCCAAGGCTGCAGAACTGGATCTGAAAAGTTTACGAAGAACAAGTATGAATTTGTCAGTTGACTCTTATTATTTAGTCAGTATCCAAGAAAACAATTCGTTTGGATAAAAGGTTTGGAGGAATTGTTTTCATATGACCTTGTAATGCAAATCTAGCAATGCTTAAACTCCCTCCAAAGGAAACGGTGCCAGATGCGGTTGACCATTTATAGTTACCCAGATGGCTCCAACTGCAGTGAAATACAGTAAATGTGAAAGAAATTCTCATTAATTCAAGTAAAAGTAATCTTAAAATTCAAAGGAAGAAAGCAACAGAAGCGGACTCAATTCAAACTGACATAACATTCGCATTATATGGGCTTGGATAAAACCTGTCTTCTGAATTGTTCTTCATTTAAACATCTAAATTGTGAATTACTATCATAGTAACTGTTAATGATTTTTCTGCCAGCATAGTCTTTTGAAAAACTGAAATAATGTGTAGCTACTTCTTTATGTGAAGTAATTGTACCTAAAGGTAACAAATGCACATATAACTAGATATCATGGTCATTAAAACTTGAAAACATTTTCAGAAGTGTGAAAACTAAGGGTATTTTATTATCTTCTCTGCTAAGATTTATTCTTTCCTTATGGGAGCCAATCAAACTTTGGGTAAATCTAAGCAATTATAGAACACACTGTGTCTCTTCTGTACCTATGCAGTATTATGGAAACGATTGTGGGTTCCGTGCATTATATTCACTGCATATTATCTTCAAAATTATAGCAGAGTGACGTATATATTACTGCAAGACTTAGAGGCATCGCTTAAGTTCATGCATGCTATGAAAGACACTCTATCACACTATAAGATGGTATACGCCTAGAGAACTGTATAAATAGATGAGATATAATATGAGAAAAAGACAAAATACAGAGAGATGCAACTGTTTTTATGAAGATCACAAATCAAGAATGTAAACTTGTGCCATATACTTTAGAGTCTACAATTCATGCTATATTTTTTTTTTTCTTTAATCTTAAGGTCATTCTTCAAATATATTAGATATAAATACACTTATATGTACTCAGAACCACTTTATGTCGTCATAGCCATCAAAACAGGCGGTTCTCTTTCGGTCAGCACATACAGTCTTCGAAGCTATGTGGGCTGTCCCTGCTGTGACATTTCTTTCTTCTCCTCTATGTTTTTTTTGGTGGAGGCTTTTGTTACATAGATCTCTGGGAGAGATAGATTGATACATAGATAGCTATCAGAAGATTTTTTTAATACATTTTAAAAAATAATTTTTTAAACTGGTGCGCTTCACCAAAGTGAAGAGTTGAGGAACAGACTCTTGTTTAAAAAAAACCCTAGAATTTCTGATTTTTCACAGAATACAAAAGTGAATAAACTGATTTATGAGTGGTTAAGATGAAGGACATTTTTCCAGTCAATAAGAATGCAAGTATTGAATAATAATAATAATATGAAGACCATAGTACTCACTGTCTAAATTATATGAAAGCACATTGCATTGCTTTGTCTTTTACCTACTGGGAATTATACTGTAAATTATATAATGTACTTAATTTTGTTTCAATCTGAGTTACACATTTTGTTGTGGTTTCAGCAGTTCTGATTCTGTGTCCTTGCAATCCTTATTGCACATAGATTGGTAGTTTACAAGTAAATCGTGTGTTACAGGCAAAATAGTTATTCTAATTTCTTTGCCCACCTCTGTTTTTTATTTCTTAAAGTATGAGAAAGATTACTTTATATGTGCTTCTTAATCAGTATCAGAATTGTTGTTTTACAATATGAGAAAACTGTTGTCACTTTGTGGTCAACATTTCTTTGAAAGGGCAGCTGACTTTAGGCTCTGTGTGTTTCACAGATTTAAAAGAAATCAGGTGGGTGATCCCAGTTCTCTACATTAAGAGGTTTTGTATGCGGAAAGAATGGTTTTGTCAGTTGTCAGTTGCTGAGGTTTGGAGTTGTGGATTACTCTGGGATATGCATCTGAATTCCTTTTCTAGTCCCACAAATGTTGCATGCTGCCAACTTTTCTGACTTCGGAGCTCTAAATTAAGGCCAGTTCCTTTGCTCATCCCACAGACTCTTTCATGTTTTTTAACCGCAGCCTGAGAAAGGCGCCTTGGTTTCAACAGCAGCAGACCAGCATATGTTTACTTAATTCCTAAGACATGATGACAGTGGTCTCTGTGCCACTAAAAGCTTTTTTCTTTATTATTTTCTGGTGAAGCTGATTTCTAAAAGTTTTTCACATGCCACATGTTTTATTGCAGTGTCTTCAATATGACCCATGAACAGCAATGGATATTAAAGGAACAGCAACTGAAACTGCAAATTGCTGAACTAGAGGCTGCTATCGAATCTGATTTAGCACACAAAAATGAAATCCTTGACGAGATCAAAGTAGAAAGAGGTATATTTCTGAAATAATTATCATTTTCTCATCATGTGAGATTCTCCTGTGTTGGAGTTCAGGTATATTGCCCAGAAAAGCGTAGTTTTGGTTGTTGGTCATTTCAGAGCTGCCTTTTAAGTGTACATTTGAACAGTACGCTTAAGTTACGACTAGCTATTAAGTACAAAAAATGACCCAATACGGGTTATATGCTGAATGAGGATCATATAACTCCAGCTGTCTTCATTCTTCATCTATTGGGTTAATATTTACTCTTTATTCTGTATTTCTCCTCTACATTGAAAATTCTTACGGAAAAGAGGACCATCTGAGAGTCCCTCTCAAATTATAAACCACTATTCTAATTTTATTTACTGTACAAAGTTACATGAAGCTTATATAGGCCCTTGAAGATGGTTAATTATCTTTCAACTTTGTGAATTCAGAATTTTTTAATGTTTTCAGTATTAATTTTTACTTACAGCTGTGTACATTTACAATAATACAGTTGTCTTTTAATCTACTGAACAGATTATTTCATATGTGTTTTTCCCATGCTGTAGGACAACTTCTCAGTGAATCTTTAAGACCTTGCAATCTTTTCTTTTTTTTATCTCAATACTGTGATATACTGTGGCAACATAAAATTTACAAAACAAGAGCACAGGCAGGAAGTAAACTAAATACTTTTAGAGTTGATTCTTCAAATGTGTATTTTTAAAAGGTGTGTTTCTGTGAACAATCTAGTGGAATGAAGTGGGCCAACTTGTTGTGAATAATTCTTCTTATGATTAATGCTCGAGTTCAGCATGTGCTTACCATTAAGATTCTGAGTAGCTCTACTGACTTCAAATACCAGATTAAATATTTAAACATTTTATTTGACCACAGCAAGTGTTTGCAAAATTAGCCTTAAGTGATACTAAAACAAATAAGATGCTTTAAGCTACGTTAATAGGGACAGTTGTTAATGACAGTTTGATTATGCAATGCAAAAATTAAAGTGATATTAAGAGCATGAAAATGTTATAGGCCATACTATTATTTGGTTAACCTGAATGTGGAAAATCAGGCAACACCTTCCATCTTCTATCCTTCCTATGGGCATTATGTTTAAGTGGCAAGTCTTTACCACCCCTTTCCCAGATGGGCACTTAATAGCTTGCTGTACTCTTAAACTGGATCACCAGGTTACTACACTTTCAATTTCTATTGAATTGAACTCGCTGCAGCTTGAGTAGATACTGTGATTATATCTAATAATAATATAATTAATTATTAATAATTATCAGTATTATATATTATTAATTATTATTAATATATATTATAGGCCCCTTCAAGGCCTATGTGTCTAGGATTTGATTACAAAACTTAGGCAGTATAAGTTTCTTTAATGACATACTTCAGAGTATCTGCCTTTGCTGCACATCCCTTTTTTAAGTTCAGCAGGAGAACTGAAGTACTATTTGTCTTAACCTACTGGCTGGAACTAGTGTAGAAATAGTGTCTTGTCTACCCTTTGTAGTTTGGCATATGAATCTTTTTTCCAAAACTTCTTTTCCAGGACTAAGAAAGATGTTAAAATAAATGAAGTCTTGAAAATTCTTAATGCTACAGGAGAATTGCCTGTAGCATTTCTTGCTACATACATCATCTTGCCTTTTTCCATGTCCTCCTTCAGTATTTATCTTTTAGAGTGATCATGTAACTTGGATCTGAATTTTTTAGTAGTATTTTTCTGTCCATAACTTCATAACGTGTTTTGTAATACTTAAAAGAAATACATTTAGACAGAAAACAGAATAACTTATTTCACATTGTGACCGTGTTTGGGCCCCCCCCCCCCTTTTTTTTTTTTTTAAGAATATGGTGTTTGCAGATGCTTTATCACACTTCCCTCTGCCCTGTTTCCCGTAGTCGTTTATTCTTGTGTTTTTTGTCTTTTCGATATTAGGGACATGGTTTAGTGGGCATGGTGGTGTTGGGTTGACGGTTGGACTCGATGATCTTAGAGGTCTCTTCCAACCTTAATGATTCTATGATATCTCCCAGATTCTCAGCCGTAAATTACAATAGCTCTTTGGTTCATGTTCATTGCATCTTCCTGACAGTGTTGTTTCATGCAAGTCTCAAAAGGCTGAGATAAGCTAATACAGAATCTAAGTTGAAACAATTACTATAGCAAGGATTGGTGTCACTTATCTCATAAATTCATACAGTGTATGTCTTTACTTGGTAATATTTATGTCTAAATAATTTTCATTAATATAATCTCATGTCTTGCTGCTTTTGTTGTTCATAGTTATAGTACTGTTTTACACAGAGTACACTATTTACTGACTGAAGTTTTTTTACAGTTGTCTTAATGGACAAATATTTATTCTGTGTCAGTAAAAGCTGACATGTGAAGTATACGAGTAAAAATTATATTTCACTCCCTAAATATTGTTCTTCTATCCATAAAACTACCAAAAAAAATTAGCATAAATACAGTTCCAGTTTTATTCCATGGGCTAACAAAGAAGGCAATCTTATTGCCCTAAATTGGACCTAGACAAATAGAGGGTTTGGCAAGGAAGAGGGGGAGGATAGATGCTCTTGTACATGATGGTAGGTAGATTATGGGATAGTAAGCAAAATAGGTCTCAGTTGTCTTGGAAGTGTGTACTTGTTATTTACAGGGAAAGACAGTGACAGTTTTCTTTTCTTCTCCCCTGCTACTTGGTTAGTACTCGTTGGTCTATAAGAACCCTTTGAATTTATGTAGGAGGTGAACAAATGTGGAGGCTTTTGCTGATTAAGCTTCTGATTATTTTCATGTTTTGCAAATATGTACAAATATTTAATGTGGAAGACGCCCCTGCAAGTTTATTCAAATTCTGATTTTGAATGGGATTGCGTATATTGGCACAATATATATTTTGATTACAGCTGAGAAGAGTATTATTGCACAGTCTCTTAGGCGTCTTATAAGGTCCTTATCAACACAGAGGGCTATCTGCAACTCTGTAGGCTGCTTCTACTCGTGGCTCTGTAGCCTTTCACACAAGCTGCTGTGGCAGTGTTTTCCAAAGCCTCCGGGGCAGTGTTTTTCCCTCTTTCTTGTGCTGTTACTATCATATCCTTGCTACTGAAAACCCTTATATTGTTGTGATGATGTGTTCTTGTGGGATGTGGTCACCAATGGTGTGAGAATCGCCTCTTCCCTCACCCCTTCAGTTGCAGCTTTTGGGTTAAGTTAGGGGAAGCAAGCTAAGCAGCAGCGAGCGTGCAGTACCAACCCCAATCTAAGTGTGCTCCAATCAGTGCTGATAGTATTAAAAGTGGAAACAACCAGTAGAGAGTTTGAGTGACTCTGATGAAAACCAGTGTAGTTATATGGGAAAACTGAATGTCAGGACCCTCCTGTCACTTCTGTTCCCTAAAGGCTATTGCGGAAGTATTCCCTTTCCTCCTGCCTCTTTCCCTGCATGTCTTGCATTTTTATCTTTGGTTGGGATCATAGAAACACAGCCTGTTGAGAATCTGAAGAGGCAACATGGATAGTGCTAAGGTAGACTGAGTTGTGCTGTTGATAGATTGGCCCATTTTGGTTCAACAAGCTGTTGAAATTGCCTCAATTTGAACAAATCCAAGTTTCCTTTCTATATACCATTTACAGTTTTGAAGTTAACTTTTTAAGCAGCAAGTGTGAATGAATACAAAAAATGTATACAAAGGCTTCGCTGGGGTTCATGTTAGAAAAAGAGTGAACTGACCCTGCTGCTTTTGTCAGAAAATTCAAGACAATGAGATAGAAGTACTTCAGGAGGGATATCTTGTCCCCTTATCCCTGGAAAAAGTGCCAGTTCAGATCTCAGTTTATATTGTAGTGAAGAAACAACATCAGCATGAGGGGCCCTTTTTCTCTGTGGGAGACCTCCCAACAGATATAGGTCTTTCAGATATATTATTTGGGAGAGTCTAGAAGACTCAATTGCTGATAAGTGTTTCACCATATTTTATGAAGGCCTGCTTTCTCTGCCCATTCACAAGCCTTCTTTTAATTAATTACGTTTTCATCATAACTGCAGAGAATTAAAACCTTACTGGTGATTGTGTGTTTGAATTGAAAGTGACTCTTGTGGAGTCCCAACACATGTATAGGCTACTGTGTATAGGAGCAGTGGCATTACAGATGATTCATTTTTAGTGAAGATGTCATTTGATACATAAACGCTGCAAAATTAAAACTAACCTGATGTCAATTTTTGAAACATTTCAAAACCCTTGAGACTAGCATCTCAGCCAGCTGTTTCCTGTTCAGTTCAAGCCTCTAAACTGAAAAGTTATTCTGTAAAAATAGCTAAGTTGTGCATCATGCCCTGAGGGTCAACAAAAAAGATTCCAGCATTAAAAAGATACTGTGGACTATTTTGTTGAAAGCAGTAGAATATATTCTCAACTAAGTATGTGATGTTTTACCAGTCAACTCCCACGAGTGCAGATGGGAATTACAAAGGCTAATACTTGCACATCAGGTTGACAGTTAACAATTATATCATTCTGACCTAAAATATGAATTCATAGTATTTAAGTCCTGCCTGACTAACCTAGTGGCCTTTTATGATGTGGTGACTACATCAGTGGACACAGGAAGGGCTACAGATGTCGTCTATCTGGACCTCTGTAAGGCCTTTGACACAGTCCCCCACAACATCCTTCTCTCTAAACTGGAGAGGTATGGATTTGATGAGTGGACTGTCCGGTGGGTGAGGAATTGGTTGGATGGTCGCATCCAGAGGGTAGTGGTCAACGGCTCGATGTCCAGATGGAGACTGGTGACGAGTGGCATCCCACAGGGGGCCGTATTGGGACTGGTACTGTTTAATATCTTCATCAATGACATAGTGGGATCGAGTGCACCCTCGGCAAGTTTGCAGATGACACCAAGCTGAGTAGTGTGGTCCACATGCCAGAGGGACGGGATGCCATCCAGAGGGACCTGGACAAGCTGGAGAAGTGGGCCCCTGTGAACCTCATGAGGTTTAACAAGGCCAAGTGCAAGGTCCTGCACCTGGGTCAGGGCAACCCCCAGTATCAATCCAGGCTGGGGGATGAAGGGATGGAGAGCAGCCCTGCCGAGAAGGACTTGGGGGTACTGGTGGATGAAAAGCTGGACAGGAGCTGACAATGTGCACTCGCAGCCCAGAAGGCCAATCGTATCCTGGGCTGCATCAAAAGAAGCGTGGCCAGCAGGTCGAGGGAGGTGATTCTGCCTCTCTACTCCGCTCTGGTGAGACCCCACCTGGAGTACTGTGTTCAGCTCTGGAGCCCTCAGCACAAGACAGTCATGGACCTGTTGGAGCGAGTCCAGAAGAGGGCCACAAAAATGATCAGGGGGATGGAACACCTCTCCTGTGAAGAAAGGCTGAGAGAGTTGGGATTGTTCAGCCCGGAGAGGAGGAGGCTTGGGGGAGACCTTATTGCAGCCTTTCAATACTTAAAGGGGGCTTATAAAAAAGATGGGGACAAAGGTATTAGCAGGGCCTGTTGCGACAGGACAAGGGGGAATGGCTTTAAACTAAAGGGGGGTAGATTTGGGCTAGCTATAAGGAAGAAATGTTTTATGCCGAGGGTGGTGAAGCACTGGCACAGGTTGCCCCGAGAGGTGGTGGATGCCCCATCCCTGGAAACATTCCAGGTCAGGTTGGACGGGGCTCTGAGCAACGTGATCTAGTTGAAGATGTCCCTGCCTATGGCAGGGGGGTTGGACTAGGTGACCTTTAGAGGTCCCTTCCAACCCAAACTATTCTATGATTCTAAGTACATGGTATGAGAACATAACTTTGGGACTTTTAAAAAAACACAGGAAAAAATGGAAGGAGAAAAAACATTATCAAGAGAATAAGGAGTTCGACCAGGGGAGGAGAGTGAGAGAGTATTGAAAAATCACTGTGGATGTAGCTATGCATTAGTGGGTGTTCATGTAAAATTTGTGTAACCTTCTGCTGCTAAGTTTAATGGTGCTTAGTCATTCAGATTAACAAATAGTTTTATATCATCTCTATTCCCCTCTTCCCTCCCTTCCCCCAAAACAGAAAGCTGTACTTAGTTGGGCATATCTTTCTATTTAAAAATACAGAAAGTGTAGATTTTTGACGCTGTAGGTTCCCTTTTAATGAAAGTAAGAATGTTTTTGCTTTTTTTTAATCCATACATCCATACCAGATCAAAGAGTAGTTTTCTATCCCTTTGTTAATACCAAAGATTTTCCTATACAAAATAAATTAGTTTCTACCTTTTAAAATGAAATTTTCATGCATAAGTTAATATGAAAAAGCAAGTCTATAATTTTTATAATTATGTTGAATTAAGTAGAATATTTTATTCTTTTTCTATGTTAAGACCAAAAGGAAAAGCTGATGCAAGAGAACAAAGACCTGCAGTTATGCTACCTGAAACATAAGCAACAACTAGATGAACTGAAAAATCACATGAAGTTTTTGACAAAGGTGAACTCTATTTCTGTTTAGAATATGAGCAAATAATCCTATTCTATGTTTTATGCATAGTGCAAATTCTTTTTGAAAGTAAAAGAATACAGAAATATAAGTGTTTATTTATTCATGATATCAAGCAAAATGTCATGTCCAGTGAGAATGCATCTTGTTATCCTGAATGTCTTTCTTCGATATTCATTCACATTTGATAACACCTTTTCACTAAGTATTTCTGTTTCAGGAAAGTGATATTGATGTAGCAGAACTCAGTGAAGCTCTCTTGCTTATGAAGGTAACTTACAAAGAATGAGCATATGGGGGGTTGGAACTAGATCTTTGATGTCCTTTCCAACCCAAACGATTCTATGACTCTATATACTTTGCTTTTATTCTTTTTTTTTTCTTTTTTTTCTTGAAACCCTTTGTTGACCATTACATGTTTTCTACACAGTGCCTGGGATTTGCAAGGGCTGAATTATTTGTGCATCTTTTAGTAGTTAATGCTTCAAGCTCATATGTGTGCTTTTGTCATTTTTCAGTTACAGTGAAGCAGAAGGAAAGATGAAAAAATTGCCACGATGAAATCTAGAGTTATGTAGATAATTCATTATAACATCAAAAGTGAATTAAACCAGATTCACAAGCATTTTTTTAAAAAACTTACTTTTTCTCAGTTAAATTACTTATTGTGCCATCTTGTTCTTCCAATAATGTTTATTAAAAAAACCATTTTTGTGTATTAATTCTGTAATTTATGGGAGCGTACTATAAGCATGGAAGTTCTAAAATGCAATACAGTGATGCTTAGCAACTTCTCTTTGTTTATTAAAACAGAAAAACAGAAATACCCAGAAAATGTTCTATTTTTTTCTCTTGCACATAAGTTGTAATTTTATTGTTTACAGCAAAATTGAAAATGAAGTGGGGGTGGGGGGAAGAAATCAGTGAAAAAATAAGTTTGCATTAAGTTTCCAGTGTTCTAGTGACTTACATTTTATTTTCTTGAGGAAGTGTTTACTGTAAATAGAATATTTTTCTGCTACTGAAGTGCAAATGATAATTCTATAATGATAATGAAAAAAAGAAGGAAAAACAAAACAAAAAAAATCACCTAGATGAAAATTAAAACCCCGGTATTAATAACAGAAGCAATGTAGACTTGAGAATAATAATTCAGGTTTTGTACATTCACTGAAGCAGGATTATTAATTATATAAAAGGCAAGTATATTAAGGGGTTTGTATTTTCATTGCATAGACAGGAGTGATTGCTTCTGAGTATCTCGTACATTTTAATTGGTTCCTGACGATCACGAGATTACATTACTGAATACAATCCTGACACTTACTGGTCTACCTCATTCTTATTTTTCGTGTTACCACATGCTCAAAATTTACAGTTATGCTTACTGTCTTATTGTTGTTCCAAAATTATATCCCAGTGTTACATTTAACCAGGCACAAATACATCCAAATATTTTGCAAAAGTTTGTTCTAGTAATTTTTCAAATTTGCTCCAGGTTCAAAAGCAGCAGAAAAATGGGGACCTAATGTTTTTGGAAAAAGTAGAAGATGATATCCGTAAAGATTTAGAACACTCCATGCAGGAGCTGCAGTTAACACATGCGGAAACAGTGCAAGAACTTGAAAAGACAAGGAATATGTTAATTGTGCAGCACAAAATTAACAAAGATTACCAGGTACTAAACTCTACTCACAGTGGAAAATAACCTGATAATAACATTTTAACATTTGTAGCACTGGAACTTGTCATAAGTGAGACTTGCAAATTCAGCAACAAAGCCAGTCTGTTTATAGGTAACCTAACATTTGCTGTTGTTGAAAGTATTGTTTAAAAAGCATGAGATCCAAGTGACTATAATGTTAGTCTTTTAACTCACCCTGATCAGAGCCCTCAAACCATGCCTTCTTGGGATTATCTCTGAGCTCTTATCAGGTCCTCACAGGAAAAATAGTAAGTGTACTTATCAAATAAGCTTCCTTTTCCACAACATGCTGCTTTTACTCTCTTGTTCTGGATTATTGCAGATCATATTTTGACTTTTTGTTCAATAAACCTAAGTTTTAAAATAACAAAATCATTAAAGAAACTATTAGGAACATTGTCCTGAAAGAATAGCTAGTCTGTTTTTCTTAATAATGTTTTTAGATTTTGCTGAAATTGGAATTGATTGCTGTATTGCTGAATTAAAAACTGCTGTTATTTTTGTGTACTCTAAATGTTCTTTCCTCAAATCTAGCTGTATTTTAATTTGTAGCCAAAAACATGTGCAGCATCAATGCAGACAAGCCTCAAAAGTCCTTTTTACATGCAAATTTTTTTCAGACTGAAGTAGAAGCAGTGACACAAAAGATGGAAAGTCTACAGAAAGACTATGAGTTAAAACTGGAACAGTATGTCCATCTTCTTGATATTAGAGCTGCACGCATCCGAAAACTAGAAGGTATCTTTAAAGTATATTCTTCTCTAATTTTTTTTTATATTTTATCTCTTGCAAATCATTGTTGTAAATTTGTTCTTCAGTTGAAACACTTCTCCATTCCTAAAACTAGCAGAAAGGTCAGTTCTTTCATGGAAAATTATCTGTGTGCTGTTTCATTGACTTAAATGATAAAGTTATTAATCAAACAAAATTCAACAAAGCATTTATGCTGCAGCTATTGCTGAATAAGAATAAAACTACCAAACTTAGATTTTTTTATTTTTTTAAATAAATTGTACATTTATAGTCAACCTCTTATTTTGCTGTTCTATCCTTGCATAATCATTTTGTGTTGCTAAAAATCCCAAAGTCATGGTATAATATACCAACGGAATATTTCAATATGATGAATTTAAATTGCTGTTTTAATGGCTTCAGTTTGTAAAAGGTGCATAGGAAGCCTGAAATAGGATACCTTACAAACCCTGATGTCATAACAATTTTCATGTTTTATCTCCAAGTTGCATCCCCTGTACTAAAGGACTGCATGATGATTTATGTCCTAATTTTGTAAGCATTTGTTCACCTCTTGCCACCTATGAGGCCAGGCAACATGTAAAGGTCTTTGCTGATAGTTCCGTCCACTCAAGATATTACAGAGGTTAAAAGTCAGATGTATTCTTTCTTTCCCTAGCAAATTTAGTTCAACTCTACAAAAATACGTCTTAAGTCTGCTACATTTGCATAGTGATACTTATTTTGATCATTGCATAAGACTTCTGAATTTTTGCTTGCTAACTTCCTTGTAATCTGTTATTAATTGTTAGAGTCCTGTGTCTGTTTTTAGGTATATTGAAGCAGCTCCATTGTGGAGGTATTCTTGGTTGTTGTCAGTGTGCTAGATGAGCAGTAGATGTATGATTTCACATGTGTGATTTCTTTTTTTGGTTACACCTTTAAGAAAGTAACGCTGTTAATATAATTGAATTATGCTTTTTTCCTCCCTACTCAGACATTAATTATATTTGATTTTTAAACAAGACGGTCATATTGTAGCTCTATTTTATTTGTTGCAGCCCAACTAAGAGATACTGTCTATGGTACAAAACCACGTAAATCCAGACCAGAAATATTGCCGGGTGATCCAGTGGATGAATTTGATGAAACTTTACATTTACAAAGAGGAGAGAACCTTTTTGAAATTCATATCAGCAAAGTGATCTTCTCTTCTGGAGCTATGCGTGCTTTTGGTGACCATGAACCTGCAACTTTTTGTACTTACGCATTCTATGACTTTGAACTTCAGACAACCCCAATAGTTTATGGGCGTACCCCATCATATGACTTCACTTCTCAGTACCTTGTGCAGGCTGATAACTGCTTCTTGCACTATATACAGCAAAAGAGTATCACACTTGAGGTTCATCTTGCATATGGCACAGATTATGAAACAGTTGCTGCATGTCAACTGAAGCTCCACGAAATCTTGGAGAACAGTGGGAAGTTCTACAGCACAGCAAATTTAGTTGGTAATTAACATATCAAAAAGTATTCTGATTGATGCAGTATTGTAAGTGACAATTAAGTAACGGTATTTGGCCAACAATGAATTCGTGTATTACTATTTTAAAAGAAAAAAAAAGAGATTTACACAACATGGTATTTCCTGTTGGATGTGCAGCATGTTCTGGTGATTCTACCTACAGTTGTGGGAAAGCTCTGACTTCGCAGAGTGCAATTTTGCCCACAATGGCTGAGGACAAAGATGGTGTTAATATAGTGATCCTGAAGTACGTGACATTAGAAGTATGTGGCATGCTGGAAATGGCATTAGAGAATCTTGTCTGAAAAGAGCAAGTGATTCTTTGTCTTGTATAAAGGTTACTTGCAAAGTGTTACTACTACGCATGTAAAGAATTTTAGTAAAAGATAGTATCACCTTACTCAACAGAATTATACAAAAACAGCATGGAGAAAAGTAGTTAGTAGAGCAGTGTACTTGATTGCATTGTAGTATTATTAATATGTTAGAATTTCTCTGAATACTGTAGAGAAGACATTTTTAAATGACTGATATTCTTTTTCATTTTGCTTTATTTTATGTATTGTTAATTGTGTTTTAGTTGTTTAATGCAAGTTCCTTTCATCCTCTGAGACTGTTATTGATACAAGGGGCCCTACTTACTTCAGCTGTGAAACGTACAGTAATTTCAGTGAAGTCTTGTAATATATTTAATGAAATTAAATCATTCTACTTTTGCATATGCAATTTCTCTGTTTGGCAGAATATACATTAAAAACAAAAACATTTCTGCATTATAAGACTATCAAACATCAGTGCTTTATATCTGGCCCAAATGTCCTACATACATCCCCTCATTCCTTACCAATAAATAAATGAAGAAATGGTTACAGTGGTTGTAATTTAAACTGGTAAGTCAGAGGTCTTCATATAATAGTCGTAAGGCATCAAAAAGGTGCAAATGATGGTGATTACAGTTAATAATATTTTGTATAGTAGCATAATCTATGGGGGAGTTAGTTTAGGTTTTGTGCATTTTTTTTCCTTTTAATTTAATTCATTGTTTTAAAATAATTTTAAGATAACGCGGACAAGCCTTTTTTAAGAAGTACTTAATATTCTGTGCTGCTTACTTTTTCTTTTAGAAGTATTTTGTCAGATCAGTATATATAGAGACCTCTAACTGCCCACTTTTGTCAAAAATCTCGTTTAAGAAGCCATTATAAAGTGGTATTTTTGCCAGTAATTTAAACTGCATACCACTTTATGGGGCATTTCCAACTGTTGACATACAAAACTGACCTAAGCTTTATTTGCCTTAAAGAGATTAAAATAATGAACTTGACTTGACTCTATAGCTTGGATAATAAATATTGCAGATTACAATATAAAAAAAATGCTCATGTTTCAGTTTTGGATCATACATGTAGAGCCAGAGGAGGAGTTTCTGTTTCTAACATGAACTGCACATTTCATGTCACAAACACTGTCATAATGCATAGTCACAAGATAACTAATCTTTAATTTGTGGTGTTTCCTAGCTTTTGACTTAAGTAATTTAATGTTGAAAAGAAAATTAATGCAATCCCTTATGTATTTATTCCTTAGGAATCAAAGGAAACATTCAAAATTACGGTACCGTAGAATACGGGATCAGGTTACGAGTTCCTATAGATCAAGCTATTAGTCTCTACAAAGAGAGGTCAAAGGCTCTGGGGTATATAACATCCAATTTTAGGGAACGTGAACGACCATCTCAGGTAGGTTTGGGTTTGTACTTCATAGTTTTGATAGAATAAACTGTTCAAAATTACTTTCTCAGTTCAAATAGTTTACTTCAAGTCTTGATATGTTAAAGGTTCTAGAACTGGAAAATATCTTTAGCAGTTGAATGACATGTTTTTCATGTAAAGAGATAAAGAACCAGTTGAACTATAGCTTTCCTGAAGAGACAAAGTCTTAAACTTCAGTTTGTCACTAGAATATTTGAAATTATTATATTTAGTTTTTCTTAACCTGTAAGTGCCAGATTTTCTTAACATTTTGTTAGTACAATATTCAGGAATGTTAAACCAACTGGGTGTCAGATCAGTATACCAGGTGAAGTGGTTGTTCAGAAAGGTCTCAAAGTTCTTAATGTTTGAGTATTATGAGATTGAGATTATTTCACTTTTTTTCTTTTTTTTTTAGCTGGATAATGAAGAGAATTTTGATAATATAATGCACTGTATAATCATGTTTAAATAAGAGTCACAGAAAAAGAAGGGACTTTGAGATATCTTTAGCAATTGTTTAAGAAATAAAAACAATCAGGTTGAAATGTGTAAGTTAAAACACTTTAGAGTCTCTAACAGGCCATTTTTTTTTTACCTATAGCTGTTTAAATTACTGTAAGTCTGGAGTAACTTTAATGTTTTATATTATTCCATAATGTAAATTTATATTGTACTGGAATCTCAATGGATTCCATGATGTAATCTGACAAGTATGTTTAGTGTATGAATTCTATTAAAGGTTAGCGTAGGCATTTTCAGAAAAACTTCATGTTTGATAACATTGTAACATTTGCTTTAAATCTGATTTTTAAAGGAATCAAAGGTATTTTTAACTAGCTCAAGAAATCTGGCCGTTGTTAAATGCCAAAATCTGTTATTTAGTTTTCTCTATTTTTGATTATGTTATTTCTAGCTGTGTTACCAGTCCAAACACAGTTGAGAGGTAAGGCATGTGGAACAGAGCGTTTTGTTGTAATTATTGTGAAATTGCAAATTCAAACATGGCAACTGAAATATACTGATTATACGGGAGAAAATAAAATAAGAAAAATGGCAGAAATGAAGAGCAGCTTCTACAGAGCTGTGTGAAACACCACTGTTTTCAGAAATGTTTTGTGGCAGAAACTAAAAGTCATATAGCTATAGCAGATGGTTACATTATGTTAAGGGTTCTGTCCATCTGCAGCTGCAAAAGTAACTTCAGTTGTGCGTTCCAAAATTTAAGCTTTCACTAGTTAAACATACATATAAAATTGTGTCCTGTATAGCTGCAGAAATCATGGAAACATGAAGTGTACATAAACTGCTATAAATTTTTTTTTCCAGTTCTGTATGTAGCCAGAAATAGTAGTCTTAAGGTTGCATATTAAGGACTTAAACTGTCATGTTTGGTTTTCTTGTTAACTATTTCAGTGTGGATTATTTAATCAAAATATTTAACATTTTATCACAAAAAATCAAATTGATACATGTTTCCCCATATACCAGTGGACAGAACTCTGGCTTCCACAAGCAAGATAATTAGGTACAATTAATGAAAATAGATGTGATATATTAGGGTAAAAAAGGAGAGCCTTTTGAGGTCAATCTAGATGAGGATTACTCATTTCAGGTAGTCATGTTATTTGTTTTCTTCTTATTCTTTAATTTTTATTAAAATGAATTTCCCAGTTTGCCAGCTATGGGTTCCACAGTATGTACAAGCCATGCTGATAGGTAATTCAAAAAATTTGTGATATCATTGAGTTTTTTGATTTATTTTTAATTTCTTCCAAATATTTATTATGCTATTCACATGCTGATTTCTAAATTTTGTAAATTGTTTATGTAGGTAAAGGTTTAGGAGGAAGAAGAAACCAGAGGAATCTGTGGTGCAATTTTAATTATTGAAAAGTATATATATAAAAGGGACTAAAGTTATAAAAATTTCCTGACACAGAATAGCTGTCAAGACCAGAATCCTTAACTTTAAAGTGGTACTAGATATGAATCACTCTTAAAACTGTGATCTTCACTGCTTTGTAGATAATCAAATGACAAGTAGATCATAAAACTTTAGAAGAATAAAGCAAACAATCACAGACCTGAAAGGATTAACCTCTTATTTCCTTATACCAACAACCCAAGAGAGATGTCATATTTATAGAACAAGTAATATTTTGACATATAAAATGAAACAGTAGTTGGAGTGTCATTGAAATAATCAGTTATTTGTTCTATTTATATAGTTCTTAGAGTTTGCCAACATAAGAATTCTAATGTTTTTAATTTAACTTCTTTTTCATTTAAAGCAGCAGATACTCAAAACTGCCCAAGTCAGCACTTCAACAGATGGCAATTTAAATGAACTCCACATTACAATAAAATGTTGTAACAGTCTACAATCCCGAAAAAAACGTCTTCAGCCAAATCCTTATGTTGTCTACAAGTTCTTTGATTTTGCAGACCATGATACTCCCATCATTCCTAGCAGCAACAACCCACAAATAGATGACCATATGTGTTTCCAAGTGCCAATGAATGCAGATTTAGACCGATACCTAAAATCAGAATCCGTAACCTTTTATGTATTTGATGATGGTGAAACGGAAGAAGGTGCTTATGTAGGGAAGGCCAATGTGCCTCTTATTTCTTTAGCACATGACAGATCTATCTCAGGTAAGAATTAGAGCTCTTTAAACTTAACAAAATCTTCACTTCCTGTTTTGTATCTCTTTAAGAATCAAACTAAAGAAAGGCTCTTCAGAGGGATCTGGACAGGCTGGATCGGTGGGCTGAGGTCAGTTGTATGAGATTCAAGAAGCTCAGTGCTGGATCCTGCACTTGGGTCACAACAACCCCATGCAATGCTACAGGCTTGCTGAAGAGTGGCTGGAAAGCTGCCTAGCAGAAAAGGACCTGGGGGTGTTGGTCGACAGCCAGCTGAACATGAGCCGGCAGTGTGCCCAGGTGGCCAAGAAGGCCAATAGCATCCTGGATTGTATCAGAAATAGTATGGCCAGCAGGACTAGGGAAGTGGTTGTCCCCCTGTGCTTGGTATTGGTGAGGCCGCACCTTGAATACCCTCACTACAAGAAGGACGTGAAGGTGCTGGAGCATGTCCAGAGAAGGGCAACAAGGGTGGTGAAGGATCTAGAGCACAAGTCTTATGAGGAGCGGCTGAGGGAACTGGGGCTGTTTAGCCTGGAGAAAAGGAGGCTCAGGGGAGACCTTATCGCTCTCTACAACTACCCGAAAGGAGGTTGTAGTGAGGTGGGTGTCGGTCTCTTCTCCCAAGTAACAAGCGATAGGACGAGAGGAAATGGCCTCAAGTTGCACCAGGGGAGGTTTAGATTGGATATTGGGAAAAATTTATTCGCCGAAAGGGTTGTCAAGCATTGGAACAGGCTGCTCAGGGAAGTGGTTGAGTCACCATCCCTGGAGGTATATAAAAGATGTGTAGATGTGGCACTTGAGGACATGGTTTAGTGGTGGACTTGGCAATGTTAGGTTTATGGTTGGACTCGATGATCTTAAAGTTGTCTCTTCCAACCTAAATGATTCTATGATTCTAAAAACCCGTATCATTCATCTACTGTTCTTGTCTGACAGAATTTTAAACTCCAATGAAATCCTAGAAAGAGATTTTGCATCTCAGTGTTACTTAAGTCATGGCTAGTGAAAAGTCTGTGACAGAGCTTTGAAACTGATGAATTATTTTTATTAATATCAACATTAAACTTCAAACATTAAAGAAAGAAAAGATCAAGGGAGATAAAAAGTTTTTAATATCTCTTTTGTTTACTAAGACAGTACTCACAGAATGTTCCGGTATTGTTGCATTTTAACTCAAATTTTAAAGTGGTTGTTTTTGTGATTATCCATTAACTGCAATGAATCTGAACAGGATGCCTGTACCTTACAGGGTGGATTACAATAGTAGGATTTTTTCCCCTCGTGACATTTTCTGAGATTTAAGACAAATAAGTAAATATTTTCTTTAAAATCCACAAGTTAAAAAAAAAAAATTAGAACAAAGGAATCTGGTGTCCAAATATTCATTTATTGTGGTCCTAACAAGGATGAAAAGTCTTTTAAATCCTTTTTTGTTCTCTATACTGGCCCAGGTATGGAATAATTACGAATTGATAAATAATTATAATTGGAATGATGTGTCACTCTAGCACTGACTAAATTTAATTGCTAATCAGTTATTGATGTTGCTTTTTTGTTAACATTTTAGTAATCTGTTTGCATCTGTCTTTTACCACTGTTTTTTGCCTTGAGAAGCCTACCAAATTTACCAGTTATATTTCTCACACTACTATATTATAAGTATCTTTCATTATTAGGTAGAAAGGCCCTGTTAGTCTTAACATCAGGTGGGAAGGGATGGCTGAAACCTGACTTTCAAAATCTACTGCTTTCATAACTGACAAGATATCTATGAGGCAAAAATAGTAGGTGTCTTGAAATAACTCTTGAAAAAAAACATTGTGTTTCCCTCTGGTTCAAAAGTAACCTGGAAATATTTGATATCTTCTTTTACTGGTCCTTTTTTTATGTTCTAATGATAAAAAATGTTTCCTGGCATATACATACTTTCTCCCACCTCCTTTTCTTCTGGTGTTGCTACTTCTTTTTTTCCAGGACTGATATGCTAATTTAAAACATGGTTTCTTTCTCTGCGTGGCTTTAATTTTTTTTCTCATTAGTTTCCTTTTCTAGTTTTGACTAATGTACACTTAAAATAAATTAGAAAATTGACATGAAAAATCAGCCTCTTTGAAGAAAAAAAAACAGATCAAGAGCTACGCTTAGAATCTTAGAATCATTGCCGACTGGAACTCCTGATATCATCTAGCCCAACCTCCTGACCCTGTTAAAGCAAGTTCCTCAGGACTTTGCCAAGTTAAATTTTGAGTATCTCAAAGGACAGAGATCTAGTACCTGTCTGGTCAACCTGTTCCAATGTTTGATCACCCTCGTAATAAAAACTTTTTCCTTACAGAGCTGGGGTTTCCCATGTTCCAACTTGTGTCTGTTGGCTGTCCTCCTTCTGCTGTGGTTCTTCACCTCTGGTTCTGTCTTTTCCACACCCTCCTATTAGGTGGCAATAAGATCCCCTCAGAGCCTCCTCTTCTGAAGGTTGAACAGATCGCTTCTTTCAGCCTCTTCTGTGTCATGTGCTCCAATGCCCTGAAGCTCTTTGTAGCCCTCCACTGGACCTGCTCCAGAATGTCAATATCAGTGTGCTGGAGAGGCCAAAACTGGACACAGTATTCCAGATGCCATCTCATAGGTGTCGAATAGAGAAAGCATGAAACTTCCCTGGATCTACTTGACTGCATTCTTGCTAATACAGGCCAGGGTGCAGTTGGCATTCTTTGCTGCAAAGACACAGCTTGGCTGGCTCGTATTATTTTTGTCAAACAGGACCAGCTCTTTTTCTGCAAGGCTGCTTGTGGCCAGTCAACCCCCAGCCTGTAGTGCTACTTGGGGCTATTCCTGGGCCGATGCAGGACTTTGCATTTGCTTTTGTTGAACTTCATGAGGTTTCCGTCAGCCCATTTTTCAACCGTGTGAATAACAGCCCTGCTTTCAGTGCATCAACTGCTCCCCACAAGTCGATATCAGTTACAAATTTGCTATGGTGTTTATAATATAAAAGCTGCTTAATGGTTATTTCATTGTCAACTATAAGACATTCATGAAAATTTTAAAGTATGATTCTATATTTATCCCATATAAATGGATAATAGAAAATTTGCAAGTAAATTTAGGGTGTTTCTTCTTCGATAAAGATGTAGCAACTCACAGATTTTTTAAAACCCTTTTATTTGCTTTAACAAAAGTTAGTAAAACATGGAAATGTTTTAGTTAGGTCTTTTGAAAGATGTCAATAAGAATTAGTTATCTGGTATTGGATTAGCTGAGAAACCTACAGGACATTTTGAACGAACACAGTAATCCAGTCCCTTCTAAATCCTGTATTTTTGAATGTCCACAGTGTTATATTGGATATATTTGGATCTACAAAATACAATATTTTGACACCATTTAGCTTCTAAAATTAAGACTATTAAGTTACTTAATTTCTGAATCCCATTCAGTTTTGCATTGCATTTTCTTGTATATGTATAGAATAAGATAATTTAGACAAGATTTGCATTTTGCTTTCAGGTACTTTTGAACTAACAGATTCTGAAAGACGCGCTACTGGTACCATCACAGTTGAATTAAAATGGAAGTTTGTCTACCTACCACCAAGTGGATCAACAATGGCTGCACACGTAGTGAATTACATTCAAAATGAGAAGTCAGCGGCAACTAAATTACAAGCAGAGGAAAAAACGCAGACTCCAGCCCTGTCTCCTTCTTTTACTCCATCAGTGACAGTAAGTAATTTAACAAACTCACAGAAGTTGAGATATAAAAGACCTATTACAGTAGGTTGTTTAGTTCTTCCCTGATGACCAGGATTTGTCCTTACTGTAAAATAATGCATAGTACAAACACTTCATATAACCACCATCTTTGACTTCCTTTGGGAAGTGAAATCTTTCTTGTGTCCAAAACTTTAAAAAGTCTTTTATAATGGTAGATAACTGGTTAGCAAAAGGGCAGGGAGAAAAGGGAGGAGAAATAACAAACATTAAATGTCTTCCCTATGAATTTAGTACTTGCTAATTCTCTTTCCAATGTAGATGTCCTACATAAAGTGTAGTCACATGCTTGTGCAACTTCAGGGCAAGGGTTGACATTTATGACAGTCATGAAATCAGCTATTGTTTCTGTGGTCTCAAACTCAGACAGAACTCAGTCAGTTGGGGTAGCTTTGAGCCAAAAGAATTTTCAAGCAGCCAGACGCAAGCCATATGTATGGATACGTAGGTGTATCTGCACCACACTCTGTTATTCTGGTGCCTGGAGCATGGTGCTAAGATACCCAATAGCTTCTTAAAAATCACTCACATAAATTAAAAGTAGTGTAAGGATTTTTTTTTTTGTGTATAAAAATCAGTGGAGATTGAGGTTAATTTCTACCTTCATCAAGAGAGTAAAGCTTGAAGAGTAATAAACTGCTTTTTCTTTATTATTTTTTGTCTTTTGTATTATAACATCATGACAGAAATATTTCTGTGTAATTTTGTTAATTTTGCAACTATTACCAGTCTCTTTTCTGCTTCTGTGTTAAAATTCTCCAAAGGGAGTGGCATGAGGAAAGGTGTCAAAGATATGGTAAGCCTACAGAACAAGAAAAGAAATCAAGCACTCCATAAACGATAATAAGAAATCATTCTGCCACATATATGATACCACTGACTTCAGTCCTACAAATATCTTTCACCTGGAACTCACATTGCATTCCATAGATGTTCTGTACAGTTTCATACCTATTTGTGGCTGAATTCTGAAAGGTATCTTCATTTGGTGTGGGGGGGCGGATTGCTTATTCAAACAACATCTATGTCATCTTGCCTGTTTAGAATTGAATTTAGTGCAGTTAGTTTGGCTTTGAGAAAAATTAGGGTGTCTCAAAATTTACTGTAAAATAAGATGGTTAGAATATGGCGATAAATGCTCTTCAACTATATTTGTTTTATTACAGAAACCAACACCCAAGCCAAGGCAGCGTGCAGCTCAAGCAGACAAGAAACTATCTTTTCTGGATCTTAGTACAATACAAATGGCAGTAAGTTTTAAGTATTTTGCTCGTGTATGTTGAAGCAAGAAAGGCTGCTTATGTCTCAGTGTGGACAATTTGTAGAACTAATAATGGAAAACACTCCATTATTTTAGCAGCACAAGACTGGGATGTCCCAGGCGATGAATGGTAGCACAGTACTGCATATAGGTAGGGGATACAATACAGGGATATTTGTGTGACTCCCTTAGAATTGCTTGCTATCCTCCACAGTTTACAAGCTTCAACTTTCATAGACTTAGGACAGATTCTAACAGGATCAATCAACTGTCTCTGCACTGTTTCTCTCAGCTCTCTAGGTTATTAATTAAAGTGTCTTTGTACAGTGTACCACTTGCGCAGACATATAAATGGCTCTACAGAAACCAGCTTGATCCAAACAGATCCTGGTGTTGTGCTAATGAGATACACAATTTCACACACTTCAGAGCCACCTCTCAAACAAGTTTTATCAGCTGAGATTACAAACACTGTGAAAACAATTACACTTCTGAACTTGGGATGCACTATTGTGTACATCCTTCCAGACTCTAGGAGTGTCTGCTTGGAACTAACTCAAACGTATCTGCTGTATGGTGTAAATTTTCATTTGATCTTAAATAATCTGCCTTCAGACAACTAAGAATAGGCTGTATTTACTCTTTTAATTAAATCCAGTAAGTTAAGGTAGGTTCTTTAACTGCTAATTATAAAAGGTATAAATATTATTATTAATAATATTATGTTGCATTAATTAATTAAAAACTAGCTGTGGTCATTTTTTTCCATTTGTAAATGCCTTGATTGGATTTATTTTTTGAAATATTAACATCAGTTTTCAATTCACAGGTGGTTCTGCTATTATTTAGTTTACCATGACTAAAACTTTGTTTTGAGTCATACAGTATAGGCTGGAAAAAAGAATTAAGTCGATCTCTTGTATTTATTAACTTAAAAAAAAAAAGTCAAATGTTTGTGAAATCAAATCTTTTGAGAGCTTAGGTATGGCAAACTGAAATGTTAGCCATATTGTTACACACACAACATATCTTCAGCTGTCCAAACAGTAACATCTCAAAGTTCAACAATTGTTCACAAACTAGGTTTTTCTAAGGTAGACAGCTACTCTGTCTCCATCAGAAGTCTTCATTGCTGGATGTTTTAAAAATCCAAGTCTCACTGACTGGTTAGAGACAAAAGTACTGTTAGAACTAAATAATGAAACAGCTGGGGCTTCTCTGATGTCTCAGTCTTGTGGTGACATGGCAAGAGAGTGTCCATGCAAAAGAGTTAGAAGTTCAACAGATTAAAACTGTACAGGAACAGTCTGTTTCATTTTCCTGTTCATTTTCTGAATAGCAGAGAATCTAGTTCTTTGGCATGTGTCACATTAATACTGAAGTAAATGGTTGTTTTCAGAAAAGGAGACTCACTAAAAAGTGGGATGAATGATTTGAGTTGCCCAAACCATTTCTAAGAATTGTCCAGCTTCAAAGGTAGAAGCTATAGCAGAGGATAGAAGCAGTAATGCTAATGCAGGGAAGCAAAGGAGGACATAATTTCCTGTCCAAATGCTTCTCCACCAGTAAATTTATACCTACCTTTTTGTGTTAATTGTCTACTGTATGTTAAAGGCTTCCCCTTATTTTACCCATAACTTAGGGCTCTGTTGTTGAAAGTAACATGGAACTTGCACAGAAGATGAAGGCTTCAAGAGTTCCAAGTGTTTCAGAGGTATGAGATTATACAGGTTTTGTGGGTTTATATAATACATTGCATTTGAATTCCACGTGTATGTTATTTCTTCAGAGTCATGCATCAAAAATCAAACTACGGTAAAGTAAGATCTCAAAAACTTCTCTGAAATATGAAAAAAGTGATTCGTTGTGATGACAATCTTTTTTTGGCCATTAGAAAGGGAGGAATATCTCTACTTATTTCCTTCTATGTTTGGATGAAATTTATTTTGTCTTCCCTCTAAAAATTACCACTATATAGCGGGGGGAAATGAAGAAGAAATGGAGTAAGTTTGGAATATTGCTAAATATGTAGCATTCCAAGGAGAAGAAAAGTATTAAATATTGTAATTTGTAATGGTCCAATTGGTTGTGAAAGTAAGCTGTGGCAGATTGGCAAACTGTACTTTTTAGTGGTGTAACACACCATTTAATCACTGGCTCTTATCTTCCTTTCACTTTTCTACTTTAAAGCTCATCTGGGGCTTTGATTGAGAAGTTAAGTCTCCCTTCCACCACATCAGGTGGTATTGGTCAAGTAGAATAATCAAAAAGTATTCCCTCTCTGAAAATTTTATCCGCAAAGTGTAACTCTGTCACTGAAGGAATTAAAAAGACTGGCCAAACATTGTCTAAAGTACAGTGGTTATGACACATCATCTATGCCAAGGAGGAGCATAAGAGACATAAAGCCAGTTTTCTACGACTTGAAAACTTCAAGGATAACCTTTATTTATAGAATAAGGCTCTTAAGTGCTTGTTAACATTGGGTTGCTTTGTGTGGCTCCAAATGTGTTAGAATAGAAATAACTCTTCAGGTCCAGTTTTGGAAAACCCAGATATTCTGTGGCCAGCTGAAAGTTATCTCACGGACTCTGAGGGTGGGAGGTGAAGCATCAGTGTCTCTGTGGAAAATTCAGTCCTAGAGGAGAATTGTTGGGTGATAAATAATGCATAGGTCTCCAGCAAATTTCCATGGAAGATGACATGTCTGTAATGTTATATCCATTGATGAGGTATTATTCTATGTAATTGTACTCAAAGAGAAAGAAGGGAATAAGATTACTTCAGAGTAAGTTATGCACTAAAGATATTTTACCTTAGATAACATGTTTGTATTTTGTAGCAAAGCCAATTCTTTTTAATATGATTTTAGTTTGCTTTTGAAACAGAAAATATTGTATAATTTAAGTTAGAAAATTGCCAACTGAGTAAGGTGGTGGTGGGGTTTTGTTTGTTTGTTTTTGTTTGTTGTGGTTTGTTTTGGTTTTTTTGAACTGAGTCTTTTAGAACTGAAAGAGCTGAAATATAAATGAATCTGGAAATCTAATAGGCTGTATATATCTTGACAGGTACCAAATTATTATAATAGTTATGTTTTCACAAATGTACATTGTTAGAGAATTGTCTTTCTACTGTATCAATTATTTGTTACTGCAGTTGACAACTTCTCATTGTTTCCTGCACTGCATAAGCAATATAATTGTTTAAAGGCTATGTATAATGAATGTGAGCCATAACTCTTCAAGTTTTGAACTTTAGTAACTTTTACTAGTCAAGGAGTGTTATAAAGACTGTAAGTTTATCTATTTTTATATAGCGTGTAGTACATGAGGTTAAACAAGAAAGGCTAGCAGATGATAAGGTGAAGGAGATGGCTGAAGAAATTCAACAGGAAAAGGAAGACCTCTCACATCTGTCAGAGGGGCAGTTGGCCGACCAAAGCTCAGCTACCTCTGGAGATGATACAGAAATAACTGAAGAATTGGAACCAGAAGGTAGAATTCATTTTTATGAATAAGTAACTATTTTCTTAATAATAAATCTATGTCTTTTTCCGTTTTCTTAAGCATTTCTTATTAGCAGTGGGAGCTGCCTTATTATGAGAAGCTTCATGACAGAAATGATATTCTGGTGTACTTCACAGCTGAAGCTGGGTGGTGGATATGGTGGTGTTATCTTCTTCCCAAATGGAAACTGTATTATAATTGAATGCAAAAATCTGGTATCTGACCTAGATTCATAAAATATTAAAGGAAACCTGGCTTCTATTTTAAATGTCTTTATATTCTCCCTTAGAACTATGCTGTTCTAAAGACTATTTTAATGAATATACTCCTTTTGTCTTTAGATAACAGCCAATGCTGATATCGGAAATCCTTTCAGACGGTGAGAGGGGTAGTACGTCTTATCACATCTGTGACATAAAGTTGTTAGAGGCAGATTTATTTAAAGATTGTAAAAGCCGGGTCATCCTGTTCCACCTCTGAGCCTGAACTGTTTATCATTGAAATAAACCAAGTCCATGATACCAAGTTTGACGTAAAAGCACAAGCAGGATGCTAAAATTTTATATTCAGTTGTTTGCAGCTTCTGCATAAGAATTCATTAGAAAAATTGGAAAAACATGATGTTGAACCCCTGTTGTGTTTATAAGTAACTTGCTCCAGAGAAAAAAAAAAGACCTGAATGCTTTAGAAAATAGTCCACCTGCATACAGAACTAATTTTTTTTTTTTAAAAAAGTACATTCTTCTTTACATGTGCATTGTGTTAAATATAGTCAGAGGAAATCCACAAATTCAGGCCATATTCTTATATAAAGCTAACTGTTGTTCATACTTTAGTTCATCACAGGACTTATATCATTCCACTCATCAACTTTCATCTGGGAAACATTACTATTTTTTTAGCAAATCGGAAAAAAATACAGTTTAGATTACTTTAAAGGTCATTGATTTGCCAGTGTTAATCTTCTGCAAGGAAGAGAGATTTACCTGGCACTTATACTTTATTTATTAGAAAAGCAAACATTGCTATCAGGTTTCTCAGCGAGTCTCAGATGGACTACAAATACCGGGGTTTTTAACTACATTGATTTTTTCTTTTTTTTTTTTTTTTTCCAGATCAAGATGATGGACAAGAAAATGATGCCATTGAATCAATAACAACTGACAGCGATGACTGTATTGTTTCAAGTCCAGTATCCAAGAATATTAAACAGGTGAGTCAGAGTATTTATGGCAATTATTTGGTAAGTCTAAGAAAAATATTTTAAGCCTAATGTTCTTCTAAAAGTAGCTTTGCTATATCTAAGGTCAGATTCTAAGGCATTTTCAACAAATGTATGTTTTCCTCTTTCCAGTTCAAATAGACACCTTTTCACAGAAAAAAAGAAAAGTTAACCTGACCGTATTGTGCATGTGATTTACAGGTGGTTTTTTAATGGGGAAATTTGTTGTCATCTTTTCCATTATTGTCATACACACTTAGAAGTAGACATTTCTAATTAGTTTCAATCTGAATTCAAATTTTAGTCCTGCACAAAATCTCCCTAACGGAAGATAACTATTGTAATGTGAACTTAGTCTTGTTCAGTCCTACCTGTTGCCTTTATGTGGGAAAATGTGCTTTTCTGCTTCTTCCAGTGCTTTCTGAGGAAGGGGAGGATAATTTCACTTGTCAAGGCCTGTAGTAAATCTACAATGCTTAGCTACCCACTGTTGTTTCATCCCAGTATGTTGACTTGATTGAATGTTGTTGAAATGGCAATTGCATAAGCTTGAGGTTGTTAATAACATGCAAACCTTGCATGTATTTTCTGGGACATCCGCACAGGCTTCTTTTTGTTTCTGACTTCCCAACAGTTTTAGAACTGAACATCAGTTTTCAATAAAGTTTGTAGATGTACAGTATCCAATCACTCAGTGTACTTTTTCTATTCTTATTTGTGGTCATGTACAGTAATGATATTCTCTTGACTTGTTCTTAAAACCAGCAATTAATGAGTATAAAGTCATATATACAAAATAACACAGCATAATACAAATTTGGAAAATTTACTTTGAACACTATTTCAATAGTATAGTTCTCTCAAAAAATAAGAATATTTCATACTTTTAGATCTAACATTGACTGAACAATCTTAAAAAATATAAAACTAGCACTTAAAATTGATTATAATACTTCTAATAGTTAATACTTCTCTGGTCTGTCTTAGCCTCCTTTTAAAGGACCAGGGGTGTACTGTTATATCCTATCAGTCTTAACTTTTTTTTAATGTTCTGCAATGTGAGAACCTAGAGGTAGTTTGATGATGATTGATTTTTTTTAATCCTTTTTTCAAGGCTGAGTGACATCTTACAAAGTAACTAGCAATAAGAAGCAATGCTTCATATGAGAAATGTTGCTCTTTTTTTTTTTTTTTTTACGTTGTAGAAGAGATTTAGAAATGCTATCACTTATATATGCTGCAGAAAGATAGAGAAGGTACTTTTGGAGACAGAATTGCATTGTTTATATGCAAAATGTTAAATTGTTTCACCTGTAATTTTGAGAACTAAAATGACTGCTACTCGTCACCATTAAGTCAAACTATAATACAGTTGATCTATAAATTTCTAGTCATCCTGTATTTTATTTTATCAAAATTATTTAAGAACACTTCTGAGAGGATTTTGAGTATCGATTCATTTCAGGTTCATTAATTTCTACCTCTCTCCATTGATCTGTTCCTCTGGTAACAAAGTGCATGTTCAAGAAGGGTAGATAAGACAACAAAAGCTGTAAACTATTAAGGCAACATATTTGATACAAATCGGATTTTAAAAGTAGGCATTGGTATATTTGAAATCTTGGGTTAATTATAGAATACAGCATGTGAAAATTGTGATTGAATTTGGGTTTTTTATGATTAAAAATCACTGCCTTTTATCTTTTGAGATAAATATCCTGCTGGTAATCAAACACTGTAAATAAGACTTGTGATTTTTAGAGATCGTTATGCTAATTATCCTATAAATCTGAGTTGTATGCCAAACTGTTTAAGCCATTTAAGATCATACTGTTTCTTTTTTGCATGTTGCAAATTAGACAGTTCATGGTTATTTCTTAGATATGTTCATCATGAAGGGTATCTAAGAGATTTTCCAGTACTTAGCTGTACCACTTGCTTCTTTCTCTTTTCTTCTTGTCTATGATGTATAATTAATCATAGATTACTTCATTTTGTTTCATTTCATTTACAACATTTATGAGCTTCACTTTGTCGGTATGAAATGCTTGTCCCCTTCTTTCCTTTCCAAAGTGGCGTAATTAGTGTTAGCATCTTTTTTAACAGGCTACATAAAGTTTAGTGGCTGGATTAAATCAAGTCATTAACATAATGTGCTATACAATTTGCCCCTATCTCTTTTCGTTCCCAGTACATCAAAGTGCCACAGAGTGCCAGTGTAATTGGGCCTTGCTAGCTTGTCAGGTTCAGTCAGGCTGATGGCTGCTGCTTTTACTAAAAAGCTTCCAGGCATGATAATTAATAGAGAAAAGAAGTCTGAGAAATGTAAAAGTTTGGACAGTTCTCTATGAATATTTCATACATTTGAATAATCAGAAGTTAACATTATCAATTTGATGTATAATACATTGATTAAAAGACTTGTTTCAGATCCTCAAAATAGACATCAAAACTGGGAATTTGCATTTTCTTTGGCATGGTCTTTATATTTTAAAAAAAATATATTTAAAAAAAAAAAATCTTTTCTCTTCCATCCCCTCCTCCCTTTCACCCCCATGTCTACACTTTATCCTTACAGGAGATAATTTAGCATTCAATTATCACAATAAAATTTACTGCTGTCAGCTTCCAAGTTGTCTTAAAATGTGTCCATAAGGCAATTACTGGCAAAACCAATTTATTCGGTGGTGGTCCTGTTTTTTCTATAGGTGTGTTTACGTCTCTCTTTTTTTTTGTTGCAGATACTGTGAGTGCATTATCTTGCGCTAATAGCAGTTTATTGAAAACTGTCATTATCAGTTCCTGTAAATTAAGATCTCGGCGTCTAATGAATTTTGACATGAAAATCTCTCTTAAACACTGTTAAAAAGCAATACCAATTGCTCGTGGTTCTGCTAGTCAATGAAATGTGTTTGTACAAAGGTGGAAAGATGTAAAGCATAAAGCCTATGTATAGCAAAGCGATAAATGCTTTTCCTTATACTATGCCTTTTTTGTACAGTTACTTGAATAGTGCATTTCCTCCTTTGAGATATCTGCATTCATTGAAAAAAAGAAAGCCATTTGGACATTGTATTGCAATTTTAAACTTTGGCTGTCTTGATTTCTCTTTACATTTATTTTCTGCAGGACTTGAGTACCTTTGGTGTACTTCAGGGAGATTTCTGAGTGCTCAATGCTTTTCTTAAACTGGCTTCTGTGAATATCTAATCTGAATTTAGGGAACTAATATTTTAGGTTTTTCATATTACCCCATGTTGCTGAGTTGGCTTGATTCTACTGTGACAGAAATACTAACCCTTTGTATTGTCTTAGTCTTGTCTAGCTCTAACCTTAGTTGCTTTGTGCTTTTCTTCTATAGGAAATTGGGGAAGTAGAAGTGCTGCACCAGCATATTTAATAAAACAAGGAATAAAATTCATGAAACAGAACTATCTTATCAGAGTAAGATAAAAGTAACTTATTAAAGCTTTATAGTCAGTATTTTCAAAGGCTACTGATGGGCCTAAGATTAAAAGAGACCATTTGCCATTCTCCATCTTTAAGGTGATTGTTTGCTATTATGATCGCTATTATAGACAGGAACTAAAGTAAAAGCGAGAAAGTTTGAAGAATACAGGAAAGACCTAAGTTGTCTTTTGCCACTGGTAAAGTTTGAGATGACAGTAGTTTGAATAGGCAGTACACTGAAATGATGGATTTACAACTTCTAGCACTTGTCAAATATACTTCGAAGTAATAGAAGCATGTACTACAAGTCATTCTTCTTGATGGAAGAACTGAAAGAAGAGGGATAAATAATACCAAAAAAACCCCAAACATCAGCTTTTAAAATTATTCAAAACAAGAGAATCTTAAGTCATTAGGTAACCCATTACTTTTTAGGAAACAAATAAAACTAATTAATCACAGTATTAAATTAAGTAGAAAGTCAGATTTAAGGCTGAGTGCGTAAGCCCACAGGAAAAGCATCAACAGGAGCCATTTTTAACCTAGCTGGTAATACTTTTTGTGGTTATGAATATGAATGCTCCTCAGTTGCTTACTTGAGAAACTATATTTATCAGAGCTCATTGACATGGACGTAAGTTATGGTGACTTTAGAAGTAGAAAGGAGTATTTTTCTAACTGGAGGTCTAAAAAGCAAAGGATGGGATTTGAGATTAAACTTGAGTTTTGATTTGCTGCGATATTTATCACCAAGCTTCCCCCCCCCCCCACACACACACACACACTGTGGGTAATATGAGAGAGAATCAAATTCCATTCATTTTTGCATGTCTGTATTGTCCCTACACAATACTATAATGGCAGGGGGGAACACACAGAGTATCAAATGTTAAGTATTAAAGCTCTAAATAAAAAGAACAGCTGTATTAAAAACGTGTAATTTTATACTTTTTTTTCACTACAGGTGCACTCTTAAATGAAAATACTATACTGATACTTCTGCTTTCTTCCCATACTAAGGGGTTTTTTTTCCTAAATGGATTAACTTTCAAATACAGATTTTTAAAATTTAATTTATTTTTTAAATCAAACCAGAAGTCTATGATCTACATATAGAAAAATGCATGCATAGATATATACAAAAGCAGAAATCCTATTATATTTGTCTTTGTTTAGTTTTTTACATAATACTGCTACTTATTTGATTCTATTTCTGTCACTTAAATGTTGACGTGTTTTAGCATACTGAAAAGGTACAGAGTAAGACCTCTTTTTATTGAAAAATTTTCTTTCATGCTTATTTACTTAAGGATCATGCTTCCTTTTGATATGAAAGGTAATTGTAAGTTTACAGAGCATTTCAATTACTTAATTGTGGGACTAATTGGTACTGATGTAGCTAACTGGCTTTGAGATTTGATAAAGTTGGTATTTATTTTTTATTTTCTCTGGTGGTATAATCTTTTTTTTTTTTTAGTGTTTAAACAACACTTACAATTGAAGTCTCCTCTTTGAGATAGTCTGCAGTAGAGAGGGGTGTAGCTTAGTTCAGGACTGTAACAATATTGCTTATGTAGCCTTCCCCACTTCTTGGGAGAAAATAAAACTCAGAGTTAACGAAGTTTGTATCTCACCAAACAGCTCCAGATATGTCTGCTTTTTTGTATTTATTCTTGCCTAGAAAGTTTATCTTTAAATGCTGTTAGTTGAGGCAGTGTCACAGGCAAGTTGCAAAACCAAACCTTTAAAAACAATTCAACTTCAGGAGAAACATTGAACAATTTTATGTTTATTCTTCAGAAAGGGTGGGGGAAGCAAGCCATTTGAAGGGAAGAAAGTAAATATTCAAGTGATCAAAAGTTATATTATGAGCAAAGTGCAAATGTGACTTTAAGTTCAGATGTATAGTTGTCATGGGCATGGTGGGAAAGCTTCACATCCCTCAAGAACTTAGTATTTTCCAAAATGTTTGGTGTTTTATACTGAATTAGAAATTGTCTTTTCTGAAAAAAATCAATACATTGATGGGTATGTTACAGATTTGCAGAGAAGAGGCAATAGCTAATCATTGAATTGTCTCAAGCTGTAGCAATAATTCATGCCTCTGAAGATATTAAAGATGAGTTCGTGCTCTGAAAATGATGAATTTGGACTCTGCACTAGATAAAATGGTAGCAACCAGAGACGTACTCATTGTCACAAATAGATACTTTGTTTAGTGTGTTTGTAATTCTAGACAGAGCTGAAGGGATTGCATCGAACCTTATTATGGCGGTAACCTTGTGCCATTGCATTCTTCTCCTAGCACATGGCAAAAACTGTGATGCCGGGGGAAGATTATATGTGCCTTTCCCTCCTTCACAGTAAATCCGACTCCAAAAGAGCTATTGAACCAAGGAGAGATCTCTTTGCCCTAGGTCTTAGGAGAGTCTAAAGTGCATGCACTTTTGTAAGTTCCATCCATGTGGAGAAGGAACAGGGAGCGTTTCCGTATCCCTCCTTCTATTCTCACATCTACACCATTGTGGGGAAAATCTTAAAATAGAAGATGTTATTCCTAACATGAAAAGTCACTGCGTACAGTTAAGGACTAGAATAATTTTTTGTAATATGTATTTTTATGTGTATATGTAAGATGTTGACCTGTTAATCGTAATTACTTAATGAGTAACGTTTGTGTCTCTGAACAGTTAAATTAGATTGACATTCCTGTGATAGCATTCCTTTGCAGCTCTGTTCTGACATTGTTAATAGGATGATCACAGGAATTTGGCACTTGATAGAGGAAGAGGATGATTTCTCATTCAGTAAATATATTTGTCAATCAGGTAATATTGATAGTGATTGAAGTATTGATAGCAAATGGATGCTTACTTGTGATTACTGGACAATAGCTTACAGTTTATCTGATGTGCTCTCTGCGTGAAATAGAAGGGAACAAGTGAATAAGTGGACTGTGGAAATAGATACATAAAAAAGTTAGAGTGTAAAGCATAAATATTTCTGAGCATTGGTAAAGATAGGATTCAAGTTGATCTTATGGTTAAGAAGTTTTCTTTATTTTGAGTTTTTCAAGGGCAATATATTAGTTAAAACTATGGATGTAAAAAATAGGAACATTGTTTACATTGTTCCTATAAGCAAGGCATTTTCAGTGCTGCTGTTCTGTGCAGAAAGCACAAACTCTTTTTTTTTGTAAAACACTTAATTCTGTGGGAGACTGTTGTGGGCCATTTGAGTCAAGTGGAGTTTTATTGTTCACATCAAAGTCTTAGCACTTTATTGTGACCAAAAAGGAAATTGAAATATGGAATATACAGCTTCTTGAAGACGGCAGTTAAGACTTTTTATGGAATTAAAAAAAAGGTTTTTTAATCTCAGAAATCAGAAAGATGAGAAAAGTTATGTTGAGACTTCAAATTCTGATGTAATGTCCAATGCATTTAGTACTTAACCTAATCCTAAACCTTGTTGAAGGAGTTCAGTGATTCTTCCAAATCTCTGGGTAGTGTTAATTACAGACTCAATATTAAATGGTAAAGAACACTGACACAGGCTAAGTATCTTGCCCATGTTTTGTTTTCCTCACTTGAAATGAAGGCATTGAACCAGTTTCTCAGAGACAGTCTTTGAAAGCATTTAGTATTCTTCATTTTAATATGTGTGTCCAGTCTCTCTGTTAGAGAAAATTTCATATTATATTTTGTTTTAAATACTAAATTTAAAGACTAATTTTATTCCCATCAAAGTAGAATGATTTGTGGGAAGTGATTGGTCATGACAAACTATCCATTTTTCACTTGAATAGTACCTAATAAATGAGACCGAGGCTTAAAAAAAAAAAATTAGGAAAAGATTTAAATAACATACTTCACTCAGCATCATAGAAATATAAATGGTTGTTTAAAAATTAATTCCTATCATATTTTGGATGCTACATATATTTTCAGCATGGCTACATAATACGAGCGTTTTTTGCATTAATAGTGAAATATGACATGCTAGCTATGCTGTTCTTAGGCAGTTCTATACTTTTTATTTGTAAATATCTTTTTTTAATCAGCTTGTGTTCTCCTTTATATATGCTGTATTCATGTTTAATAAAACCAGGCCTTAAAATATTCTTGACTGTTAAGCTCTAAAGTAATTTATTATTTTTTCTTAAAATTTTCTAATAATATGACTCAGTTATTTGCTTCCTTATGTTAGAAAGCAGAATACCTGGATTTACCCTGCTATTCTTGAAAAACTATAATATTCTTTGCCTACAGTGTGCAATTACAAGTGTTAAATATGTCAAACAAATTTTAAGATATGTAAAAGGAATACTTTATAATGCAGGATATTGTATTTGGACTTGATTCATAAACTACTGTCTGTGTACAAACTAGTCTGACATAGCTCCTAAATACTTTGGGGCGAACAAAACCACTCAGCATATCACTTTAAATACAGATGCTAATACATCTATTCAGTGCAAGAAGAAAAGACTTGTTTCTGAAGTAAAATTAGACAATAGAGCCAATTTCATTTTTTATGCATGTGAATGTAGAGTGCTTGAGGTTATTAGTTGAAACTGAGTAACCTTTCCAGGCTTTCATCTCTTTCTTTTCAAATTTGAATATGAAAAGCATATTCAAGTCAAAGACCATCACTTTAATGACATTTGGCAGTCATTTGATTTATTAGATTTTAGAAAAAAAAAAATTCCTTTAAATATTTCATCATTCTATGCTAATCCCAGTAATATTGCCAGCTGAAGCCATGTACCTGTATTAGTGGAGACAGAATGGTGTGGAATTTTCTCTGTCATCCTAGTAAAATTTCCATGAATCTACTGAATAATAAAACAACCTTATTGAAATATTCAGATTTGGGTTTTTAGTTAAAGTGTCTTAGGATACATAATAAAAGGAAATGTCTTTTGAAAGGAGGGGGTAAAATTACTTCATCAAATATTGAAAGGGCTTGACAGTAATGGAAATTGTTCTATATGATGGATATTTTTACAATAGGATACACCTGCTTTTCAGTTTGATTAATTATATAATTTGCTTGGAAAAATATAAGCTATCTCCATAATAAATTAGAATATTGGCTTGCAGTTCTAACTGAATCTAGAAAGCTAATCTTTTGAATATAATTTATTACTTCAAGTGATTTAAGTTTACAATAAAAAATTTTCAAAATATTTCCATATGGGGAAATATTTTTAATAAAGTTATGAACTTGAAAAGAAAGAAGGAAAAAAAATTTTTTTGACATTTCTGAACTCCAGCGTGTTCTGTTTGCTCTTTGAAGAATCTCATCTTTGAATGCTCGCCTATGTACTCCAATTTTGAAACCGTAGTGGCTTTTCTTTCTTTGAATTACAGAGTTACCTAGGGAAATATTTGTGACGCTGTCAAGTCTGACATTCCCACTTAAATACATAAAGCTTATTAAAATGTATCTGTACGTAAATAATATAGAGTTTGCCAAACACTATGAAACAATTTCATATAAGCAACAGGAAAATGTCATTTTAGTTAAAAATAATAAGAAAAGGCTCTGGTGAAGAACAATTGGGATATTACTTCTATTATCATATTGTTAATTTAACTTTTAAATGTATATTTGATTTAACTAGAAAAGTTCAGTATATGAAGTTGAATTCCGTATAAATACTGTGTTACTTTACATGCCTAACTACTTTGTGACTTGATGGATTTTTATTTGAACTAATTGTAGTATAGGCTGCAGTAGGCACTGAGTAACAATTCTCTTTGATTTGAAAAACTTTGGTACCTAGTATTACTGAGACTATTTCAAGCAGTTAGAGGATCAAGATACAAATCACTTTGCTGTGTAGCTGAAAATAATGGCAACTGAAATTTGTGGTTCAGATGTCATTTGTACATGGAGATAACCTTAACCTAATCTTCTCCAGCAGAGTATGACTGTTGCAAAAATATTTTCAACACTGAATGTAAATCAGTATCTGTTGCAATATTCTTAACTACAAACCCTGGGGCTTTAGAATCTCATTATGTCTGTCAAAATCAATCAATCAGTGTTAATCATACAAAATAGCCAATGATTTACATGTGTGTTCGGTTGGTTGGTTGGTGTTAACACTTCAGGAAACACAGAATAATTTGTATTATGTTTGTGCTTTGTTTTTTAAATAGGCAACTGAAAAAATCCGGATTGAAATTATATCGCTCACTCTTACTGAGTCACGAATTGCATCAGATGAAACAGTACAGCAGCTGTTTGTAGAATGCAGATTATACAATTTCCTTGCAGAGGAAACACCACTGTCACTTCCAAAACCAACAAGTGGTCAGAGGATTCACTATAACTATAGCAATGGTAAGTATTCCTGAGCAGACTTGTTTCTTCTCTTAAATTCTGTCTTATGAAAATGCCTGCCACTAAAGCCTACTTCCTCTATATATTATAGTTGCATTTATCTGTGTACCGATTGTACTTGTCTATTTCCCAAATATTTTGGGAAATATGAAAGGTTGTTTTTAAGGAATGAGGTAAGGATACAATTTTCAAGTATAAAATGAATTATTGAACTAGGCTTGCATATGAAATGGTAACATTACAATATATTTGAATATGTTGCTAGCGCATAAATTTTAAAATTAGGCTATACATAACTGAAATTTATATATTCTCTTTAAAAGAACATGATGAACCGATTCCTCTATCGGTACATGATGATACAGCAGAAGAAAAACATTCCCTGTAACCATAGAATCATAGAATCATTAAGGTTGGAAAAGACCTCCAAGATCATTGAGTCCAACCGTCAACCCAACACCACCATGTCCACTAAACCATGTCCCTAAGCGCCTCATCTACACGTCTTTTAAATACCTCCAGGGATGGGGACTCAACCACTTCCCTGGGCAGCCTGTTCCAATGTACACGTACAACTAAAATACAGTTGAAAAGAGAAAATATGTAATTGTACTTGATCATCACTTGGGAATACTCAGTGTTCCTTTAATAAGAACTTTTTGAAATAGGAAATTATTCAGCCATGTTTAATACTAATACATTGCTATTTACTTCATAATACTTAATCCTGTATGTTCCATATGCTATTATCTAATAAATGAACATTTGAAAATACTTTATGTCAATACACGATGTAATTTACACTAATAGCATACACAGAACTATTGTAATAATTGATAATTCTCTTGTGAATGATTTTCCCAGATATTTCATAGTATTTCAATTATTCATTAACTCTTTTTTTTTCCTGTTAAAGTCTGTTTCATTTAAGATTCAGTCTGAGTGCTTCATGTTGTCTTGGACTTTAAGTACTGCACTTTCAGCTGAGAGTGTCCTGGAGCAGGTGAATCAGTTTGCTATTTGTGACACACCATTCATTAATTTGTGACACACCATTCAAATTAAGCATTCTTTTAAAAATAATTTTGTAAAAGTGGCTTTGCAAAAGTGGTGTCACAGTCAGACCTTTAAAATTGCTACCCTCTAGAAACCTGATTTTAGAAGGAGACTTGCCAAATAATTTATTCATTTGTATCCTCCTAATACTGATAAACTATTGGATTACCCCATAGTTGAAGACTGAAATCCCTCATAGATGTCACATCAACCATCACTATAGTGGGACGGCCCATTTGAGAGAGAATACAGCAGACAGGGCACAATGTGTTAACTTCTGTGACTCTGAGAAAGACAGTAATTTTTGTAAGGCTTTAGGAAAAAAAAAAAACCACAAAAACTAACAGCACTGCGAACTCCTTCATTCACTGAGGCTTACTTCCATTCAAACAAATGGGATTTCTGGCATCATGTACTAAATGAGACATCAGATAAGTAAGAACTCTTTTATGAGCTGAAAAATATTCATCTTGCTAGCTGCTGTAAACACTTTTCCAAATGTTCCAGACAGGCAGACATAATTGAAATAAATTTTTAAAACCTCATTGAAATAATACCATAAGCCAATAAAAGCTATTTAACACTCTTAATTTCTCTTGCTTCTTGAATTCTCATTGCTTTGAATATAAGAAGCATTCAGAAGGTATAAAAATTCTTACACGACATTCTGATTCCAAAATGCAGCAAAGTTACAGAATTAAAATTTCAGACTCTTAATTATGAAACTTAAATATATTTCAAGCTATGATATTTGAAAATAGTATTATGCTTTGTAGCGACTGCAACTCATAAGGCTTTCCAGTATGGTAGTGTTGTATCATATTATTTCTGCTAGTCAAAACCTGGCTCCATAACTTCGATTTTTCTATTTGCTGCCTAAGTATCGAATGTAGAACTGTTTAAACGCTAAAATATCCTAACAAATCAATATCAAAAGGTGGCTTTGGTCTTAATTGCTTCAGGACTGTATTCTGCAGCATAATACTAATGTGGTTGTTATCTGCAGAGTTTTGCTTAGATAATTAGTCATCTAATTTCTACTCAAGATTAGTTTTGCTTATGCGGGGGGGGGGGAACCTAATGAGTCTGCTTTTTGATAATGTCAGGTGGAAAGCCAGTAAGATAATAGTAATGAAATCTGCAAGTGTGTTTGCTATAGCTTTACTGCATCTCTTACTCATGTCTAATTAGATTTGAGTATGTTGAATATTTGAGGTTAATTGAATATTTTCTTCAATAAAAATGAGATTTGCATGGGTAGAAAGAAGTTTACTTTGAGCTTAGAAGGAAACTAATAGTCTTCTAGATTTTTGCATGGAGAAAATCAGGGTAAGTCCGTAAGTAATCTAAAAAATCATTAGTTCTTATAAATAAAGCATTTTATATTATATATAACTGGAACAGCTTGACAGTTTTAAAAACATCTTAACTGATACAGAAGGCTCCATGACATTCATTGCTTAAAAAACATTTGAAGTTTTTCCATCTCTTTTGCACATCCTTCACTGTCATTGCTTGACATGTAAGATACAGGAAGATTAACAGAATCTTGTTGAAAAACAATACAGTAGAACTCCATTGATCTGGACATACAAGATCCTATGAATTTCCTTTTTCACAAGTGGTTAGAGCATGTAACTTGACATTGATTGTTTATTTTGACTATGAGTTTTTGACTAGGAAGGGTTAGAAAATCATTTTCTTTCTTCCAAGGTCTTGGAACAGAAACTTGAATGGGAGGTTTATACACTCTAGGGTTATACCGCATAACTCTTGATTCCCCATGACATTAAGTGTTATATCTACTGATGGCCATACTGACTAAGGAGAGGAGCTGTTGTGTTCATTAGTGGTGGAGTTATTAGAATATCCAAGAACGCTTCCAAACACTACAGTCCCATAAATTCAAAGAAAAGTGAAACTTGCCAAATTGTGCTTACACCATGACTCTGTCCTGTAATTTGGTAAAAAGGAAGAATTCTGATTTTTTTGATGGGGTTTGTTTTGGTATGCTTTGGTTTTGATGTTAGGGTGTGTTACAGATCATAGTAAGCAATGAATTAATATTTTAACTTTTTAATGCAGTTTAAAATTGTGTGCCAGAAATTATTTATTTCCAGTCATGTCACAATATATGCTTTAAAGTGAACGTAGTGGCCGTTTCACTGTCAAAAAAACATAAGGAAACACGTTGCTTCAAGCAAACAAAGCCTGGTCTCCCTCACATATAAACGCATCTATTGATATTTGACTCTTAATTTGAGTAAAATAAATATTTTTCCTGTCAAGGCCACAATTACTTAAATTACAAAGCTAAGGTTAGTTCATAAATGTTATTAACAAAAAGCATTCATATTTTATTAAATATGAAGATTTAACTGTGAAAATGCTGAGATGGCAAGAAAGTTACTAGAAAGCAAGATTGATAGAAGGTCTGAAATGTATCTTTATCTCTGCATGCAATGGTTCTAGTGAACAGGCGGCAGAAGTAGAAGAAAGATTTATCGAAATTTTGCAAGGATTTTATATGAAATTTAGTCGGAAAGCTTTCTTGAGTAAACAGGTGTTATTTGAACAACTTGAAGTACAAATGTAAGTAGACCAAATGAAGGGGAGGAGGGGGTTTATTTTTTGTTAAAAATAAACTTCTGAAGATCCATGTTCTAAAAGGTGGATTCCTGAGTATAACTCAAATGAAAATGTTAAGGCCTTGCATCACATAACATTGTTACACTTCTTTGTGTTTATTCCTTTTCTCCATTAAAGCTCAACACTGTGAGGCATTTTTTCTTCATCATTGTGATGAACTCTGCTTCATCACGTAGTCATTTAATTTTGTTAGAAAGTGAAATATGAAAAAAATATACTATAACAGAACCAGCTATGTTAATGTTTGGAATTGCAGTGATTTTTAACGAGATTCCAGGGTCATTGTAATCTTCAGGGTTTAGTGCTTCTTTAGGACAAATTTTAAAATTATAACTTTAGATGCAAACTGTCACAAGTTAATTTTGAATTATTTTTGTAATTAATTGGATAGAAATATGAGATGTTCTGTGCCTTGAAGCAATGTTATAATTCTAAGTTCAGGCCGTACTAAGGGGTGATATGAAAGCATGTTATTCATCAGGATCTAAAAATATATTTTCACTATGGTTAATCATTTTCCCCAGACTTGAATGGAATTTTTGTGCTGAATGTTTTACTTGCTAGTCTGCATTTTTCCGTTGAGTGAAATGAATTTGAACTCTTTAGGTTTGTAAATAATTTCCATTTAAAATTGTTTTAGATACAGAATTAGTAAACTTAGGAAATTCCATTTGGGATGCTTATGGGAAAGGGAAGAATCTGTTGATGTGGCAGCTCCTTTGAAGTTCTTTGGCTGTCCATCTGTCTCCCTGCTGCCTCCCCATTACTTCCTGTGGTGGCCCCAGGAGCACTTGGCCATGAGAGTAGCACATGTGGAAAGTCATCCACATGCCCAAAAGAATAGCAGATGGCAGTAACAGCCTCTTTTAACCTGTCTAACAAAGTAAGAATATTGTGGGTGGAAACTAAGGATTCCAAGATAGACCACCAATACCTTGCTTTCTGTTAGTAGAGAAAAAGGTGTTAAATTGCCGATTCCTTTGATTGAATGATTCAGATACCAATTGTATTGGCTGTTTTCTGAAAGTAACTAATTTCTAATAGCAATTCTGCTGGCCAGTTAAGAGCTGAGGAGCAGCTTTGGAGAAAACTGGAGAACCAGTAGCTCTGGAAGGTGTGCTTCCTAGGACTTTCTAGAGATATGTTCCTCAATAAATCCCTCTGCAAGGAATTAATTTGAACGTTCTTATCTCTCTTTCGTACCTCCTGTATTCCAATACTCTCTGCTCCTTGGTAGAATTGGTAATTTCTGTTTATATAAATAAGTTTATTTTGGATAGTAGAAGACAGTCTGAAATATGTTAAAGATTTCTGTCAGCACATAGGAAAAGGAAACCTTAATGTGATGTGGAGAGTGGAAAAGACCTTTTTTGATTACAGTGGCAGAGTAACTAGAAGAGAGTGAATATTAAAGATGTTGGAATTTAAAGACAGACAAATTTCCAGCTCCTCCTCCTGCCCTCAAATACAAATGAAAAATGTTCCTAAGAGCTATGTTTGTTTCTCAGAGGGTTATATTCATTCTAGTTCTGTCCTAGCAAAATTCTTTCAGCTGCATTTCTTACTTTAACAAAAAAAAAAGTAATTCCTTTAACACTTTTTCAATTTTCGCATCCTGATTTTTTTTATAATCTTTCACAGTAGTTTACTGATACTTGTAGGCTGATACCATTTGCAAGAAAGCAGCTACTTTCTTAATATAAGATGCCCAAAAACTTCTTAAAGAATTTCCTAAAACCCTGTTTCTCATTCTTTTATTGTTTTTTTTCTAAACCAAGGCTATTTTTCACTGTAGGACATATTAATGGTACAAAAATTAAAAGCTGGTCCTTGTGTTTCTATTTTAAATTAAAACAATAAAAGGCTTTCAGAGCACTCACACACACTCCCCAGGCTGTGGATTTTCTCCAGTCCATTGGACTAGATGTTTCTCTTATTGAAATATTGTGGCAGGAAAGGAGGATTAAATTACTGAGGCTGTCAAAAAGGACAAGCACTCTGCCATACATTATCATTATCACTAGCTTCCTCAGTGGAAGAAAATGCAGTAAATCACTTCAAATACAAAGCAATAAAGACCACTGGCTTTTAAAATCATGACTGCTATTGCCATTAACAGAAAATGACAGCTATGTGGCATGCTTAGATGCTGCTTGTATCCTTTTTGACAGTGTGCACATAAACCTGCCAGTGACATGCCATTAGATCACATGACCTTTCAAATTTGATTCCAACATTGTTGCTTTTCCTTAGGAAAGACAAGGGAAAAACTGTTTATTTTTCTTTGTTCTTTTCTTCATGCTCTTTCTTCTAAAAGATGAAAAACAATTGATAACTAATTATATTAATTCTGATTTGCTTTGCAGTGATACATGTGGATAAGGCAAATAATAGTGCAAGAAGAGAATATCTCAAGTCTATGCTTCTAAAGCCAGATCTACATACTGACAGGTACATATTAGTGCTGAAAAACTCTATAAAAGGTCTTTGTAAATAATGCTTATGGTTTGCCTTGTTGTTTGACTTTATTGAGGAGGTATCCCTGAGAAGTTAGTACATAAGTAAGTAACTAGAGAAAATTTTATTTCAGCTAGGAATGATACCTACATTCTGATGTCGTGATTGATCTACCTTTCTTCCCTGAGTAGGTTCATGTGGCATGGAATATATCAACCTCTCCTAATGTTGTTTTAGTGCTGGGTTTTTGTTTTGGTTTTTTTAACCACCTCGTTTTGCAAGAGAGAGATTCTATCATCAGCATTCTATCAGTAATGAATTTGAAAAGCACATATCTACCTGATGGTAGAGTAATACATCTGTTGCTTTCTGAATTCAGAGTACTAAAAGGAGTGTAACAGCTTCAGAAGGTGTTCCTTGGCCTTAGAATTTCCGAAAACCTATATATGTATTTTGATGTAGCAGGCAGCTATTATATGTATACATATGTCCAAGCTCATAATCATAAATTTGTTCGTATTCAAAATTTTTGATTGAGATAGCATATACATTACTTTGAGAGAATGAATGACATACTTTGATTCTGTTTCCTCTTGAAGGTCAATCTTCATTAAAATGGAACAACTATTAATTTAAAGATTCATTTAATTTGCAGAGGAGTAGAATACCTGCTGATTGTATTTGAAGTGTAGGAGTTACTTGTAAATCCGTTAAATATGTATTTATTCACAAATCACAGATTCACTCTGCAGTAAGAAAGAGAGTGATCTCTCTTCATTCCATTTCCCTTCTAAAGCTGAGTTTGATGTCTTGGCCAGAAAACAGGTTTTACTGGAATGGAGGAGGGAACACCATGAAATGATTACTTGTTGAGACGGAAATATCATACCAAAATATTCTTAGGTTTGGCGATTTTAAAAAAAAAAAAAAAGTCTTCACTTAAAAAGCAAGCAGAAGACTTATTTTACCATCTAGATTAGGAAAGTGGGTAACGTTCTACTAAGAATTTAACAATACTGAGGACAAAATATTTTTTTTTTTTTCTGAGGGATAATTAAGCGAAGGAAAACAGTTAGTCTGTAGGCTTCAATTTCACCTCTAAATACTTAGATATCTATACTAAATATTTAACAAACCTAAGGAAAAAATAAGGTAAAATAACAGCAGCGAGCTTTTTCCCACAACAAAAGCATTCATCTTTTACATGTGCCATCATGGTACTGTCCTCTGTGTTACCAGGTAGGTTGTGTTCTGCATTTATCGGTGTGTCTAGTTTGGCCTGTGGTGAAATTTCAATTCTGCATTGGCTAAATAGCAAGGCAGGAAGTTCATCAGTAGTCCAATTCCCCACTTTAGCCTAGCAAGAGGACCACCAAGACACAAAATTTATGGAAAGCTTCTGCCTATACACCAAATGTTTTCAAATCTATGCATTTTAAACGTGGCCTAGTTATATCTTCAACATATGTTTTCTATCACAAGCCTTACAAACTAATATCAGAGATTTTTCAGCTGAAACAGGAACTGAACTGAACTAATGCTTTAAAGCTCAGGAAACCAAATTATCAAGAATATAAACATCATTGAAAATTGCCTGCACATGGTTTAGCCTGACACTTTATTGGTGTTTGTGCTATGCCAGATTATAGGAGAATAGATAGTGTTTTATGCATATTAAGTGCTGTATTAAGTTTTCAGGTGAACTTTCTCCCTGTCACAATTAATGTTGTTAGAAATGATACTCATAATGATTGGGTCCATATTAGAACATAAATAAATAGATACATCACGTGCTATTTTTGTCTTCCAAAAGGAGAGTCACATTAATGAATGTCCCTTGAAAAAGATAAATATTCTCAGGTGTTAAGAGTTATTAATATAATACATAAAATTACTGCTAAGCCAAAGTTGCAACTATAGCCTAATCCTATAGTTGAAATAGGAGCTAGCTTTGCCCTGAAAATAATGAATTTCACAGCTTTATACTCTTTTAGTTTATACCTACAAATAAATGTAGATTGATATGGCATTTATACGGGAAACTATGTTTATTTGTTGGGAGTGGGGTTTACTATTCATTAAAAGATAAGATTTCAAAACAAAGTTGATTTTTCTTTTCTTTCAATTTCATTTCTTGATGTGGAATCATTGTCAGTGTTTATTAGAAATGCTGATTTTAGCTCCGCATTTGAATAAATGGCTTTAGTAGCGGAAAATGCAAAAATATTCAGTATTCAAGAAAATCAAGAAAATATGCTGCTAAATAGAATGATATAAAATCTAAAATATATGAGCATGAGGTAGTAGAAGACTAGGAAGACTGTTTGAAATCCTATTTAGGTTAGTATTTGTTGCATACCGCAAAGATGGTTCTTCTCTTTTGACAAGCATCTTTGTCTTTATCTATGTTTTTGGACAGAGAATGTCTGTATCATTAATATGGAAATTTTGCCAGACTACTTGCCTTTTCTTATAGCTGTATTGTGTGACATGGGTAGACTTTTTGTTTTGTTTCTTTTTCTGTATAATAGGGATTCAAATTACATTCTTAATTTATGTTAGGAAGCTATACTTACTAATATTTGTAAAAAGGGGGGAGGGAGGGGGGAATACGGAATTATTATTTTATTTTATCATCTGAACCCAATAGTTATTTACTTACAAGTTTGAGTGTTTAATTGGTTAATAACAGGAGGCATTTCTGGCAGTCCAGTTAACTTACTGTAACTGTGTCATAGTTATCTTTTATTCTTCATCCTGTTTGTATTCCACTGTTGCCTTTCAGCGTTTTAAGAGCGTAGAAATTTGGGTCATATAGAGAAACTTGATTCCTCATGCCAGCTCGTACTTGCAGTGCTTGCAGACCTGGCGATAGAGTATATGCTCTTCTGACAAGTGTCAAAAGAGACATATGTGAAGAATGGAGGAATCCATTCTTCTAACAGTCACCCTGCTGTGATAACAAGAGTGAACAGGTTTATGCAAGAGGTTTCCAGGCTGATCCTGACAGGTGCATCATTTCTTGGTAGGAAATGATTGTTACTCCAAGAAACTGACTATATGAAGTCACTGTTCTCCAAAGTAACAAAATCTATGCATCCACATTATAGGAGTATAGAACACGTGTACCGTGTTAGCTTCACATTAATATACTATATTAACACACAAGGTTTTCTCCTTGCTGCTTAAAAATGACTGATCTTTGGAATAAAGAATTAGAATCAAATTTGTCTACATCACAGCTTTGTCCAGGCACTCTAAATTTCCTGCTGGTGGTAACACCTTTAAGTGTTATCATAACAACAACAATAAAAATTTTTTTCCAGGTTTTTCTGCTTCATTGTAAAGCATGTTTTAAGCTTAAGGCAATTATTATCTTTTACTTTTCTTTTGGGCCTTTATTAGCAGACAAGTTTCATTTAGTTCTCTAGTCTTTCTTGCAGTGGCTAGCAAATATCTTCCCACACATTACTTTTAACAGGATGTCAAGATTTCTTCTCATTCTGTCAGTAGGCACGGGATTCCTGCAAGGAAGTGAGTACTGATACCTGGTGTTATAGAAAAGAAATGTGGAAATGAGCTAGAGAGAAAGTCTAGGGTCCTAGAGAGAAGTACGGGAGGGGAACGCTATACATAGCTTTATTTACGTAGGAAATCCTAGTATGAATTTGATATTCCAACTTCCATCAAAGTTTCTTACGTAAGTGAAGCAGTGTTAAGGTAAGATGGGACACTACCTGCATATTTGTGCATTCTATGCTGAAGCAGAGTGAGGAGTCTGTTCATGTGCAGTATGTTCCAAGGCAATGTAAACTGTGTCTTTTTAGCCAGTTCAACTTGAAAAGAAAATTCTTGCAATTTTTGGTAAATGAAGAAAACAAGTTAAAGCATACTGAATATCATATTTAAATATTTTCTAAACTTAAAGCATTTGTAATATTTTTAAAAAATACAAAAGTCAAAGTGATTGTGGTACCATTCTTGCAGTCTACTAGTTGGAGTATTCCCATGGGATCCAGAGTTCAAATCTCCTCCTTCCTGATTAGCAGCAAAGATTTAATCCAAGATTATGATCTTTTAGGCATATTGGAACTATAAGGTGTTAGAGGTGCAGTTCTTTTGATCTGTTTTGTTGAAGCTTGCTCTATTCATGTAAAATACTTGCATATGATCTGAACCAGAAAGTGGACCAGTATGAACGACTCTCCACTTTGGCTATAAGGTACTGTCCCAAACGTTACTAGGCCTGCTTTTAGTTTATGCTTTAGTGAAAATTTTAGTAGTAGTTGGTACCCTTAAGTGATAAAAATTAACCCAGCACTAATCTCCTCATCTTCTATCACTGTCTTAACTGCTAAGCTGGTTTCTCTAATTGATTTAACATTGACACTGAATCATAACAAAACAGATCTCTTCCCAATACCCAACAGTTTTATCAATTATTCTTACAATTTTTAATTTGTTTTTATTTCATTTAATATTTATCTTACACACCTAAGTATCTCTTTCTTTTTGACTGAGTTTTCGCAATTTTGCTGCTACTTAGCCCTGTGCCAAAATCTTAAGTTAGATCCATTATACTCAACCAAGCCACCTGCTGTTGGAAATACCTGTGATATTTTTCCTTTTTTGCCTCCAGAAATTTTTTTTAAAGACACATATTTTCAATAGGTGTCTGGCTTTAATGACAAACAAATACTTATGTGTATATTTTCTATAATAAATATTTGTTACTAAGAGCCAAGCACAAAAATAAACTACTATAAAAGCATATTGCAGTTGTTGTTATGTTTGAAGTCGTTTAGGAAGATTTGATTATATTTTGTCTAAGATATCCTTTCCTGTAGACTTGGATTTTATGCAACTTGATTGCTACTCATTTGGAATTGTGCTTATTTTAACATTTTTAGGCTGTAAAGCTCACAAGCATTCACAGTTTAAGCAACATTGCCAAGACATACCAAAAAAAGTAGTTAGCTCTGAATTCCTGTCATTTTGTCAGTCTCAGTGTTTTTGGCCCCAACACAAGCCACTAACTCAAGTCAGCTCCAGCACAATGCTGGAATTATGTGTTTAAAAGAAAAGCCGTACTTGGATACAATGAGTGTAATTTAAGTTCACAGAAGAAATGCAAATATTTTGTATAGTTGTTGGGCTCAGATGTTTGGGATGGACAAACAGGCTGTGTTTAGACAGCACGGTAAATACTCAAAGGCCTTTGCATCCAGGCTGTACTCGTGGGTAGTTTTTTATGTGTAAAACAGGAACAGAATAATGAAGATAAAATATGAGATGTATTGGTCAAAGGGAACAAGTGCGGGACAAATTGCTGTGTAAGGTCCAATTTTAAATAATGAATACACAAGACAACGTTAGAAAGATACTATTTTGAGAGAGCTGCTTTTAGGTTCCTGTTATTTTTGTGGAATATGTTCTTGGCTAGAATATGCTCTCCAAGTATCTAAATGAGGTGTGAAAATTCTCAGTAACTTTCAGCTAAATATTTTACACTTGGTGTTTGGAAATACTTGCTTCATTGCATATGGCTAATATTTCTGATATCAGGAAAACATTTGATATGGTTTGTCTTTCTCAATTATTTACCTCATGTCTGCCACACCACTCAATGTAAAGCCAAGAAAATGCATGGCTTAAAATTTACCAAGGCTAGATCTAAAATATCAAGTGCTGCAGACCACAGAATCTCTATCACAAAGCAGTTGTTGCTAATGGTCTGATATTCACAGTACATAGATTTTTAGGATAATTTTGAGAATTCAGAATACTAGTTGATCCTACTGACTAAATGTCTATTGCAGTGGAGTGCATTAGGGATAGGTGCTCCTGGAGCACATCTTCAGTTTAGTTTAGTCCAGTCCAACAGGAATCCAATTAATGTGTTCCAAGGCTACTATGCAAATAAAGCACCATAACTGGGGACAACTGAAAAGTTTTACTTCATAAGCACGCTCCACATCAAAGCTGAAATAATCATACAGGTTCATCTTATGTGGCCTGACTGAAATAAAGTCGTTGAATTTTTTTTAACAAGTTTATGGTATTAAAAGGTTTTAACCAACAAAACATAATTACATTTAATCTAAACCTTCCATTATTGCTTATGAATTGTTTTTATTTCTTCACATCAAATAATTTGCATGGTATGGTTAACACAGTAAAAATTAAAACAAAAAAACCAAATAAACCCAGAAAAAAAACCCCTAACTATATTTTTAGATATTTTATATAAATGACTTTTGCTATAAAAGCCTCAAAGTACATAGCTACAGTCTTGATTTTTACCTATGAGGGCTAAATAGAAAGAAATTAAGTGACTTGAACAGTTGATTCAGCAGCTGAGCTAAACAAACTTACAAGTTTCAAATGTGAAAGTCTTTAATCCTTAGACTATTCTGCCTGTCACTGCCATATGAACAAGAATTGTGCCACAGGGTGGTGGGGAGGGGGGAGAAAAATGAAACAATTCTGTAAGTCTGCAGATCTGCGGTTACAACCTCTCTGTCCTTCTAGTACTGCTAAATAATGCTAAAGAAGGAGGGAAGATTTAAAAAAAAAAAAAGGGTCTCAGACTATTTTTGTCATGGAAAATGTTGAATATAATTGATAAAGAGTTCTGGTTTATGCTTAAGTGGTAAAATAGAGCGTGGTTTTTGCCTTTGTTTTTTCTGGTTTTTAGTTACTTTTCAACCCTTTTTGAAGGTGGTTTGTTTTGTTTTGTTTTTTTTTTTAATGCTTAGCCTACGATTTACAGTGGTCAGTGATCCCCCAGAAGATGAACAGGATCTTGAATGTGAAGATATCGGTTTCGCTTATGTCAGTTTGAGAGAAATATTCCAGAAGCAAAGAGATATCATTGAGCAAGATACTGACAGTAAGTTGTAGAGATTACTTTCTTGTAACCTTTGGTAACCTAAAAATTATTTGTTGAATTTCTGCTTTTCCCTGCAAGCTTTACAGTGCAAGTAGTTGTTTGACATTGTTTCAATAAGAAATTCTTTAATATTAACTAATGGCTTCCACATTTGTTTGCAAAAGTCTGCAAAAACTGTGTACTATTGTTATTCCTTAAAATCTGTTTTAAAAAAACCCAAAACCAAACAGTATTCCCAGCTCATAGTAATTAGTTTATAAAACCTAAGAACTTTCAGGACACGTCCACTCACTATAATTCTCTATTTTGTACAACATACTTCATGCTAGTAAGACTATAAATATATATTTTCTTTTTAAAATTTATGCCAGTAATTCTGTATTGCTAATGTCTATATCTTATTTGAAGTTAAGTTATAACCTCCAGAGTACCTCCAGCTTGTGTCCTCCATATGAAACCTGTATCTGAGACAATATGAAATACTGGTGGCTTTGGTTAGGTATCAGTTTAGAGTAAGCATCCTTCTGTAACAGACCAAACTTTCACTGTGACTCATTAAAGCAAGGTGAGGTGAGTAGGACGTGTGGAATCTTCCGTTTCCTGGGTCTTATGACAGCATTTTTATAGTGCTGATAAGAAGACTTGAGAAGGCTACTCAGTCCTTTCATAGACAGTGAAGGAAAATATTCTCCTTGCTTAGACTCTCCTGTTCCCCAAGGTAGCAGGGACATGGTTATCAATGGTGCATTTTTCTCCTTACCTGTTCCTCTCCATCCTCTTTCCCCATTGTGGTAAAGCTCAGTGAAGAAGCTGAGACAATACTTGTTATAAAAGTTACTCTCCTATAACGGTAAGTGAACCAGCTTGATTACTAGACGCAGTGTGCCCATGTTCACAAGGTACTCTTTGCAATAGCAAAAATTCTCGTTAGCCCTAGTAGGATGCCAAGCTAATGTGACTTTGCTACTTCTACTGCTGTGTCTAATTACCATACCTTGAGTGATGGGGAGCTGAGTAGTGAGCCTTTCTTATCCATTTCCATTATCATGCATGATTTGCATCCATGCTGTAGCTAAAATACTCAAAGTATGCATCAAAGTTCCAGGAACACGATAAGGAAAATTCTAAGAAGAATCAAATTTCCATACCTTGGAGAAATAATATACAGATTTGATGCACTTCTTACTGTGGCTGAACCACTTAATCTTTTCTCCACCAATAATTTTTCTCCAAGTAGTTGTACAAAAGCACATCTCCTCCAAAAAGGTATTTCATAGTCTCTCACTGGAAAATTGTTTTTGTTCTGGATTTTATGGCCATAATTCCCACTGTCATAATTCCCATTTTGTCATAATTCCCATTTGATAAGATTGTTTAGTGATATAAATATAATTTTGTACCCTTGAAAGTCACCTTCCACAAAACTTTTAAAACTCCTAATCATCATCTGAGATAATAATGATGACAGGAAGGACTGGTTTTTGTTACTAGTTGTTGTTCTGTCAAAAGGTAATCATTACTACGTAATGACAGCTACTTCAATATTGTGAGGAGCATTTCTTCCCCTAATCATAAGACATTTGAACTAATTTTTACTCTATGTACATTATATCTATGAAAGTTATAGTAATAGATAGAAATACTTTTATTCTTATTCCTATCCACACTTCTCCCCTTCCCTGCAGATGCTGTACAGTTTAGATTTTTTTTTTATTGCATCCATAACCCTATTTTCTGAAAATTTAGAACTTTCAGAGAATTGAAATGAATTTTATGTTAATATATGTCAGATCATGGCAAAAGTAGAATATATCAGTATGTTTTCTTGGATTAAGTAATTGTAAAAGGATCTGTTCTTAAGATCTGGACACAGACTTCAATTAAATGTAATGGCACAATAAACAGAATTCCTAAATAATATTGTACACATTCTCTGAGGTGGATATTGGTTTGAGGGAAAAAGAATAAACCTAGAAACAGGGAAATTCATAGGAGGCTACCACATGAAGATCTAATCATTCTTAAGTTAGATACCATAAACTTCCTTCATTCTTTTTGAGGACTGCAAGCATATATCTTTTTCATATCTTGTTCCTTTCATTGCTGATTTGTGTGAAAGTGGCCTACGTGAAATTTGAAGCAATTAAGTGAATGGCTAAGCAAGAGGCTGGATGAAAAAGAGTATAGACAAGACATATAACAATATGTCTCAGAGATAATATGACAATATTAAAACTGAGAAAATAGAATTAATGTTATCTTCTGATATCATTAATTGCAGTTATCTTACCGTTCTTATAAGTAAAAAAAATAATGTCCCCTGAAGTCTGCTCTTTAAGTTGACAGTTCACTGAGTGATTTGTCCGAGGACATACAAAATGGTTTGGATCTCTGAGAATAGCATCCAATCTGTCCTATAATAGCTCTATCAACAAAGTAAATGATGGAAGGTTTATCCCATGTTTTTCCTTCTCCAGACCTCTTCTGAGCTGTCCCAGCAACCTAGAATTTGTATCATGCAGTATCATTGCATGTCCCAGAGTACTTACCCCAGTTTATATAGTAAATACATAACCTTGCCATTTGTCTGCTGTATAATTCGCTTTGAAAAGATGTGCTGTCAAGATTATTTGTTTCTATCCAAATTCCTTCTAGAGTCATGTTAGGCAGCCTCATTGCTTTTTATGCAGGACTGGGAAAGAGCCTCATTTTTGACTGTTAGCAGCATGTTTTTAATCATAGCAGCAGAGATTGTGGCCCTCTGGTCTTACTTAGATATTGTAAAAGAGTGCAATTTTAAATCATGTTAGCTAATTTCTGTAAAATAGAAATTTTAAATACTGCTTTAAAACCCACATACACAAAGATGAAGGTAGTTAAATAGTTTAGTCTAGGGGAAATACCACCTTGGTCTACACTGCACTATTTTACAACACATAGAAGCCTGGAATTAAAATAACTTTGCATTGCACCAACGGGAAAAAAACAATCTACTGTTTAAATACTAATAACTGTCCAGGCTGATTTGGACCGGTCATACACACAGTGTAGAAAATGGACTAATTGGTATATTTTTTACTTAAAACTATTTGTAAGTATGCATATATGTCTTTAACAGAGTTTGGAACATCTATATTTACGTATTGTGAAAAATAATTAATTTATATAGGCAATTATCATACAGATAGTTTTCTTTATTTCAAAGTTAATTCCAACACTAATACTTTTATTGATGTACGTTCTAGTTCTTAGAGTACTCGGTTTCCAGTAGGCTGAGTGCCTGAACCAGACGATTTCTTTTTTATTTATTTGTTTATTCTCCTTTTTAAGCATATGCTAGGTGCCTTTTAATCTGTCCAAATGCTAAGGCAAATTATCAGAACAAAAGCAAAACCTTAAATGAAATAGCTAATGCTGTTTTCTGATGTTTCCTTTCTAGTTTTCGATTCACAAGATGATAGTGCAGTAATTGGAAAGCTCAAAGTAACAGTGGAAGCCCTCCATGCGCTGCGTGCAGTCTATGAGGAATGCAAAGATGACTAGGAGGCATGAAAGGGAAGTTTGCCTACAGAAGTTCCTTCTCCCAGTGTAAATACATGCTTGATAGTGCTTCAAAGATGAGATCTTTGTAATTCTTACAGTATATTTAATGTATAATTTATATGAAAAGGACGCTTGATTTGTAGTTGTAAAGTTTTGTATACTTTTCAGTCTGTTTGTTTTTATATTTCCCCCCTAAGGCTAAGAATCTCTCCACAATGGACAACTTCTTGTAAATAATTAATACCTACATGATTGAATGATGTGCTTTATTTGCATTTTCAAGATTTTTTCGTACATAAAACAGTAATAAAAATGCAAGTCAAATTTTTAATTTTTAATAAAAACTATAAGCCTTAGAAAACTGATTAAAAATACTTTTATGTTATCCCTAATCACCCCACTAAATGGAATGCCTGTGATTAGCCTCATTAAGAATTTTATACTGTGAAGATTTTATTAAAAGCAATATATGAAAATTACTTGGATTAATGTGTTAATCTGCCTCTTTAAAATGCTAATATCCATTTTATGCACATTAAATCTCAGTATGTGTTTTCTTTGATGCATGCAGTTCCTATCAATTAAATATAAAAAATGAGGCTAGTTGCAGGACTTATTAAATTACTGCAATCTTATTTTAAATAACTTTTACCCTTCTACTAACATTATAATCAGCTGTTTATGATTATCGTGATTTGAAGTAGGGGGAGGGCAGGCACTATCATTTTTCTGTACAGTAAAAGATTTACTTTCAGCCAACATCTGTCAAAGCACAAAAAGAAGCCATACAGTATCAGATTTTGCTTCACCTAGTTTGAGCTGTAGGGACAGGCAACTGTGTTTTCATTTGGGGTTTGACACTTTTAGAACTTATATCTAACACATACAATGAATTGTTGTATCTGAATAACCAGTGTCTAGCTTGGAAAGTTAATTTTCCAGCTTTTAACCAATCTCAGTGAAGGATTTAATTGATATTTTTAATGGAGCTGTGAGTCAATGCTGCAAAAGGATTGTCTCTTGAGAACGAGGATATAATACATTTCATTTTTTAATTTACTTTTTTATTTGTCATTTTCTTCAAAGGGTTTTATAGGTTGTGGATTTCCACTGTTTGCAAACAGGCTATGTTTCTTCATAAGCATATGTAAAGTATTCAGAGAGATAAGTAATTTATTAAAATCTACCTAATTTGCCGTGATATATTAAATCTCTGCTTCAGTGATCACAGACCATTTCATTTAGAGAATTAGGCATTCCCTCTTTGTGTGATTAAAGCTCTGGAAAATGAGTTCTTTGCTCCTATTTGTGAACACTCAAAGCCTGCTAATGGCAAGAAGATGGAATAGATTATGAGACAATTCATTACAGTTCAACAGAAAAAAAAACCCAGCTATAATGCAGAAATGCAAGTATGAATATCTGCATATAGTTTGAACCATCTGTGCTCTAATGGCTTCAATAATGGCTCTTCGCCTTCAGTAGGCTTTGAAATGACATCCATACAATATTAATTTGTTGATGTACATTATGGGGCCAATGGAATGAATATATTCTGACCACAGAAATCTCTGAATTCCAACATGATCTGATGGTTGACTCCATTTTAGGACCTACCATCTTCAGTAGTACTTCTCATCCAGACTTTGCCAATCCTCGCAGCATTTCATTCCTCTGGAACTTTTAGGAGACCACAGACAGCTGCATTCCTAAACCCCTCCATTCTTCAGTTAATGGCCATATGTTTGTTGTGATTTGGGCTGGCGCTTAGTTCAGTTTGGCCACTATTTCTAGCTTTTTTTGGCTCTGTGCATCTATATTGTCAATAAGACTGTTATTATACATTACAATAATTTGAAACAGCTAGATTCAACACTGAGATTAACTGAGTGGCTTTTTAGAAATTTAGTTGCGGTATTCTGTCAGGAGGTTCTTGTTATTCTTCTAATACTTTGCAAACCAAACTAAATATCCTGCACATAAACAAAGAAGCAAATTGTATTGAGTTTTCGTGTGTGACTGTTTACTGACTTGCAGGAGAACTATGTAACTGGTGCTTGTTTTCTTCTGAAATAAACCATGTGGTAAAATTAGAAAATCAGTGATGTTCATCTCACTTAAACGTTTACAGTAACACCCTTAGCACTTAATCTTCGCCATCTGAAGTTGAAAATTTAGAAACCAAGCGTTCATATATTCATGAAACACAGACCTCTTCGGTAAGTTACTGCAAAATATTCCAATTGACATTTGGTTACATTGTGTTAACTGTTCTCAGTGACTCCAACATTAACATGTATAATTTGCCTCAGGTTCCTAAACATATTTCTGTGTAAGGCTCACTGTTACTCAGTTTTGGATTTAAAAAAAAAAAATAATAATCTTGATTTCTAGTCATTTTTATTACTAAGAGATATAGTGAGGATTTTTCCAACAGATGGATTGTATTATCTCATGCAACATAAACATACGAACATACTAGAAAGTTTTGTTCTTGCATTAAGTAGTCTGTATTTCCAACATGCTCTTAAATCCTAAGTCTAAATGCTGCACTGTGCAGGGAAAGTGGAAAATGTAATCTAGTACTATTTTGTCCAGATTTTAGCTATGAGTAGCTTGAAGAAAACTTACATCTACGTACTCTCTAGCCTAAGGCAAAAAATATCCTTATTTTTTGTGTGCAATACGTTAGTAAGCACAATCCTTTTTGCATTTTAAAAAAAGAGCCCTATTAATGCTGGGTACTACCATATTTTAAAATGTTGCTTAATTAAAATTAATTTTTGTGGAATAGGTAAATTTTTTTCTATGGTGTAACTTAGGTGCAACAGTGGTCCTGCATAAGATGAATTGGGCAGGGTCAGATGATCAGTTTTGTTATTTTGTATCTTTTCCCATTAATTGTTACAGCTTATAGCTTTGCTGTGATACCTTCTTATGTGATACAATAGGTGCTATTCTCCAGGTGTCCCAGGTATGTTTATCAAGATGAAAACTTAAGTTTAGCTCAAAATACTTTTTTTTTTTTTTAATGTTGCTTTTAACCTGTTATAACCTTAATCTAGGGATGGAAGTTATAAAAGCAAATACATTATGAACCAAGGTAACATCTGTGTGAACTCAATCAATTTTGCTGTACCGTAAGTCGCAGCTTATCTCATTATATGCTTATAAGAGTAGATATAACATGACAAAAAATTATAATAACTTGCCTCACAGAACTTTTACAACTGAAGATCAGTATTTAAGTTAATAGTAATATTGTTTTAAAAATCTTTTTATTATTTCAAGGCATAGTAAGACATTATCATAACTCAAGAAGTCACCAAAGATATCAAGACTAAATATTAGCTGTTAAATTTCATTTTCTTGTTTTGTATTAGAACTGAAAAATAAATTCAAATACAGACTTAAAATTGTGCAACAAACTTTATTGCATGTTTCAGAGCCAGAGAAATATTTTTATGTTGCAGTGAGATAGACAGGTCTTTTTGCAGGTGATGATAATGATTTATCCATCAGTTTTTTGAGATATTCCACAAGAGAATATATATATTTTTTTTAATTAGATTTCCTTAACATTACTGTTTATGATCTAGGTCTTAGTAATTGGACTAGATCCCAATCCTGCAACTAATACTGAATTGAAGGCATTATGTTACCTGTATGAAATTAATTGCAGAATATAAGTTCAAGTTGATACCTTTGTATGTATGTGATAAAAATTTGCTTTTGGCACAGTATGCTACAGGTGTACTGCTCTGTGCTTTTCGTTAGTTCCTTTTTAGTATTGCTGACAAATTTTAATTCTCTTTGCATCTTTTATAATGGGATGAGGTAACTTTTGAAGAAATTGATTTCATCAGAATAATTTATCAAGGGAAGAATTTGACCTATGTTTTGTTTCTGATTGTAGTATAATCTTAGCACTCGCAGGACATGACCTTGAAAGTCACATATAACATAGAGACTTTGGTCTTAATTCGTAAGCACCAAAATCCATCTAAATCGTGCATCTGTGGGCTTTACAGGTATTTAAAAGCTTTTCTTATTTCTAAGGTCCTTGCTGAATCATACTCCAAGGTCTAACTCAGTCCTAGCAAAGTTTCATTTCAAACGAAAGCTGCTTGTAAATTATCAGATACCATGAGGATATTTTGTCTAAGAAAGTAAGCGATTACGAACCTTCAAACAGAAATGCTTATAAGTTCTTAATAGTAGTAGTTCTACCACAATACTATATCAGGATAGGATCATTCAGGTTGGACTAGAGACCACCTGAGTCCCTTCTAATGTGCTGCAGGATTAGCTATAATGTTAGACCACGTTGCTCAAGGCTGTATCCAACCTGGTCTTGAAAACCTCCAAGGATGGAGACTGCATAACTTCTTTGAGCAACCTGTTTCAATGCCTGGCTGTTGTCATGGTGAAAAAAGGAGATAGATTTCTACACATTACTTCAATCCAAATTGAAGCCAAATCTAGATCTAAGCACGTGAAAACAGCTTTTGCACTTAATATACCATCTAATCACCTAATTTTTACTTTTTTTTTTTAATTCTATGGATGGCATAAGCATGACTTTGTTTGTCATTTGTTTCAGCCATTTAACATTTTGCACAGAAATACAAATAACTAGGCATTTTAATGTTGACTTTCATGCCTACTACATTGCAGTAGGCCATCAGATTTCCATCCAGTTTTGTGAAGCAATTGACAAAAAATAGCTATGTTATTGTTAACAATGTGGTTTGCTCAGATAATTTTTCTGTAGATTTCAGTAGTAACATGTTTTCCAATTTACTGTGGTTTATTCCTGGTTTTGTTATACTAGGCTTAGATTATTTTAAGAGTAAGAAAACAAACAAATAAATCAAACAAGACCAGGCTCACATTGAAATTACATTCTTCATGACCTTCGTTCATGAATTCTTAACACATTTTAGGTTTGCAAAGAAACTGTTCCCTGAGCTGTGAGAAACAGGGATATAAACCTGGTGGAACCTCTGTCCACACCCATTCTCTGTATCAAAATATATCTTACTTCAGCAGTCCAACATCAATAGCTGCAACAGTGCAAGACAGGTCTTGCACATGATCTAGCAATGACTTGTTTAACATTTTTGTGGATTTGGAAAATAATCTATTTTCTATTTAGACAAACTGTCATTCTTGTTGAATGCAAAATTATTTCCTTATGCGTTAAAGCTGCAAGAACTGAACTTTCCTTGAAAAACCATTGGAAAAAAAGTAGTCTTTTTACTAAAAAAAAAAAAAAAAAAAGTGAATTTTCTTTTGCTTGAAGAACGATCATGCAACCAGTGATTATTCTGATTACCTACTCATAAGTATAAATAGCTACAATAGCTGATAACCTTTGACTTCAATGATAGTGAAAAACC